>NC_052311.1:71747825-71970325 GCF_016432855.1 Salvelinus namaycush | reverse complement strand
GGTGGTATGGGTTCTGTCTGTCTCTATGTGGGGTGGGGGAGAGGGGGTGGTATGGGTTCTGTCTGTCTCTATGTGGGGTGGGGGAGAGGGGGTGGTATGGGTTCTGTCTGTCTCTGTGTGGGGTGGGGGAGAGGGGGTGGTATGGGTTCTGTCTGTCTCTGTTTGGGGTGGGGGAGAGGGGGTGGTATGGGTTCTGTCTGTCTCTGTGGGGTGGGGGAGAGGGGGTGGTATGGGTTCTGTCTGTCTCTGTGGAGTGGGGGAGAGGGGGTGGTATGGGTTCTGTCTGTCTCTGTGTGGGGTGGGGGAGAGGGGGTGGTATGGGTTCTGTCTGTCTCTGTGTGGGGTGGGGGAGAGGGGGTGGTATGGGTTCTGTCTGTCTCTGTGGGGTGGGGGAGAGGGGGTGGTATGGGTTCTGTCTGTCTCTGTGGGGTGGGGGAGAGGGGGTGGTATGGATTCTGTCTGTCTCTGTTTGGGTGGGGGAGAGGGGGTGGTATGGGTTCTGTCTGTCTCTATGTGGGGTGGGGGAGAGAGGGTGGTAGGGGTTCTGTCTATCTCTGTGTGGGGTGGGGGAGAGGGGGTGGTATGGGTTTTGTCTATCTCTGTGTGGGGTGGGGGAGAGGGGGTGGTATGGGTTTTGTCTGTCTCTGTGTGGGGTGGGGGAGAGGGGGTGGTATGGGTTCTGTCTGTCTCTATGTGGGGTGGGGGAGAGAGGGTGGTAGGGGTTCTGTCTGTCTCTATGTGGGGTGGGGGAGAGGGGGTGGTATGGGTTCTGTCTGTCTCTGTGGGGTGGGGGAGAGGGGGTGGTATGGGTTCTGTCTGTCTCTATGTGGGGTGGGGGAGAGGGGGTGGTATGGGTTCTGTCTGTCTCTATGTGGGGTGGGGGAGAGGGGGTGGTATGGGTTCTGTCTGTCTCTGTGGGGTGGGGGAGAGGGGGTGGTATGGGTTCTGTCTGTCTCTGTGGGGTCGGGGAGAGAGGGTGGTAGGGGTTCTGTCTGTCTCTGTGTGGGGTGGGGGAGAGAGGGTGGTATGGGTTCTGTCTGTCTCTGTGGGGTGGGGGAGAGGGGGTGGTATGGGTTCTGTCTGTCTCTGTGGGGTGGGGGAGAGGGGGTGGTATGGGTTCTGTCTGTCTCTGTGGGGTCGGGGAGAGAGGGTGGTATGGGTTCTGTCTATCTCTGTGTGGGGTGGGGGAGAGGGGGTGGTATGGGTTCTGTCTGTCTCTGTGGGGTGGGGGAGAGGGGGTGGTATGGGTTCTGTCTGTCTCTATGTGGGGTGGGGGAGAGGGGGTGGTATGGGTTCTGTCTGTCTGTGTGGGGTGGGGGAGAGGGGGTGGTATGGGTTCTGTCTGTCTGTCTGTGTGGGGTGGGGGTGAGGGGTTGGTATGGGTTCAGTCTGTCTCTGAGTGTGTGTGTGGGGGGGGGGGGGGGGGGGGGTTCTGATGCATTTTAGTCATTTCAAACCATGCTTCCTGTCAGGCTGGTCTGTAATAGACTGTCATAGCCCCAAATGAAAAAGTTAACATTGGCTGTTGGTGACATCCTTATTTGACGGGACAAAAAAGTCTGGGAACCCCGGTTTAGAGATTTAATCACTTCCTCTCTTTTTACCAGAGGGAACCGGTTCCATAGCAGCTGGGGAGGAGCTTCCTATATGGGAGGAGTCTGTTCTCTAACTAAAGGGGGAGGAGTCAACGAGGTAGGCCCCGCTTCAGGATAAAAATGGACCAGGATCAGCATCTCTTTTAGGCCCAATTTAACAACTTACTCTCTCTCTCTGTTCTCTCTCTGTTCTCTCTCTTTTCTCCTCCCTTCCTCTGTCAGTATGGCAAGACAGATGAGATGGCCATAACCCTGGCCCAGTCTCTGGGACAAAACATTGGCATCTTTTCTGACAAGAAGAGGATCCTCAACGGTACAATTCTGTACACGTACACGTACACAGACACACACACACACACACACACACACTCACAGGCCACACACTCACAGGCCACACACACGCTGGCCACACACACATACTGGCCACACAGAGACATGTATGTTGTGTGTTCCACAGGCGAGTGCAAGTGTGATGACCGTTGGTCTGGCTGCATCATGGATGATGTTGGGTAAGTTTAATCTAAAGTACTTTGTTTCCCAAACAACCCGTCGCACACTGCCACGGCAACAGACCCCATCTCCCGCGGCAATGCCGACATTCCAAACGTGTGTTCCCTCTGTGCATCTCTGTGTCGCTGTGATGTCATAGTGTGTTAGTCTCTTAGAGAAGAGGGTTGTCACTATCTGACCATGTTAGAAAGGATGGAAGTACTGCACTTTTAACCACTAACCCTAACTCACCATAACCTTACCCCTAACTCTCACCCTTAAACCTAACCCTCAACCTTAAACCTTAATACTTGTTCATCAGTTCTGATGATAATGCCACCTTTGTTCATCTTAGCCTGGACAGAAAGTGACTACCCAGAAAAACAGTCAGTCTGACTTAGTTGGACATTTAGACAGGGGAAATCATCTGAATTAGGACAAATAATACATTCACAGTGATTATCTTGTTAGTGTTGACTCTTCTAGGACACACGTTCTGCTAGCGGAACCCCTTGACAACATTCCGCTGAAAAGGCAGCACGGGAAATTCAAAAATATTTTTTTGAAATATGTAACTTTCACACATTAACAAGTCCAATACAGCAAATGAAAGATAAACATCTTGTTAATCTACCCATCATGTCCGATGTAAAACATGTTTTACAGCGAAAACACAACATATGATTATGTTAGATCACCGCCAAGTCCAAAAAAACACACAACCATTTTCCCAGCCAAAGATAGGAGTCACAAAAAGCAGAAATAGAGATAAAATTAATCACTAACCTTTGATGATCTTCATCAGATGACACTCATAGGACATCATGTTATACAACACATGTATGTTTTGTTCGATAATGTGCATATTTATATAAAAAAATCACAGTTTACATTGGCGCCATGTTCAGAAATGCCTCCAAAATATCCTGAGAAATTGCAGAGAGCCACATCAAATAACAGAAATACTCATCATAAACTTTGATGAAAGATACATGTTTTACATAGAATTAAAGATACACTTGTTCTTAATGCAACCGCTGTGTCAGATTTAAAAAAAACTTTACGGAAAAAGCACACCATGCAATAATCTGAGATGGCGCTCAGATATAAACAACATTTCTCCGCCATGTTGGAGTCAACAGAAATACGAAATTACATCATAAATATTCCCTTACCTTTGATGATCTTCATCAGAATGCACTCCCAGGACTCCTAGTTCCACAGTAAAGTGTTGTTTTGTTCGATAATGTCCATTATTTATGTCCAAGTAGCTACTTTTGTTGGCACGTTTAGTACACATATCCAAACACTCACGCAGATCCAGGCAGACGTCAGACGAAAACTAAAAAAAGTTATATTACAGGTCGAATAAACTTGTCAAACTAAGTAGAGAATCAATCTTTAGGATGTTGTTATCATAAATATTCAATAACGTTCCAACCGGAGAATTCATTTGTGTCTATAGAAGTAATGGAACGCAAGTCGATATCATGTGGAATGCGCTTGACCAGGACCTGGCACTCTGCCAGACCACTGACTCAAACAGCAAACAGATCCATATCCCACTGGGATTTCAACAGGCGATGAGTTGAAAATTGACCAGCCTCAGAATTCTCACTTCCTGTTTGGATTTTTTTCCTGTTTGGATCATATGGCAGGTTTTCGCCTGCCATATGAGTTCTGTTATACTCACAGACATCATTCAAACAGTTTTAGAAACTTCAGAGTGTTTTATATCCAATAGTAATAATAATATGCATATATTAGCATCTGGGACAGAGTAGGAGGCAGTTCACTCAGGGCACGCTATTCATCCAAAGTGAAAATGCTGCCCCCTATCCCTAAAAAGTTTTAACAATGTCTGGCGCATTAGAAAATATTTTAGACTGCATTGTAGTTCAGGAAATGTTCCACTAGATGGCAGTAGAGACTGTTGTTTACTCCAGACATCAGTAACTTCAGGCACTGGACTGTTTGTCCAGGGATTCATATTAGTAATACTATCTGTGAGTGATTGGTCATGTCCTTAACTGCCACGTAGAGTTTCACCAATCACATTCTATGTTCTGAATAATATGTTATACCTCTCTCGGTTAACTGTGGAGCTCTTGTGCTGTCCTTGTCAGCCAAATGTTCACCGTTCATTGTGTATTTCTGTGTGTACACGCTTGCTGCTTTGCAGCTTGTGTGGGTGAGTGTATCTATATGGATGCAACTGTGTGTGAGCGCTTTGTGTGTTAGTATGGAGGATGTGTGTCTTTACCCCTCTTCTTTAATACCTCTTGCATTTCCCCTCAATCCCAAATGGGACAGCAGGTGAGCAGAAGCTTGGCTAGAACGCTGCTCGTGCAGTTTGAACCAATCGGCTGCCTGGAAGGGTTGTCAGTCATCTCAACCTTTCCCATTCCATCCAATAGCATTACGGCCTCTGTGGCTCGACGTCCCGCCGTAGCTTCGTCTTCTTCTTCTTCTTCAGATGATGATGCAGTATAAAGAAATACAGCTCTGTGGTCTGATCTCAGCTGTATTTATTTATGTTCATTATGTACATATATTTTTCAGATTTATTTTCATATTTTTTCAGTTTTGGGCTGATGTCACTCGCTGAGCACTTTTGGAGCAACGGATTGTACTACTGTTATACTCATAGGGGGATCCCTTTTCCCCCTTAAAGCTTTGACAATGAGCCCTACCCATCATGTCTTGTCCATCTAACCGATTGATACAGTCTGCAATGTCATTCCCGTACGAGACCAACATGATTTATCTCCATTAATACTGTACTCAACAGCACTGACCCCTCTTAGGATTCTATCTTTGATATTGTTATCTGACTTTTGCAACCTCTCCGTGGGGTCAGCATGTCACATGTCAAAGGTCAGAAGTTATTATTTACCCTTTCCCCAGCACATGGCTCTTACCCAGACTCCCTCTCTCTAAGCAGAGGTCAATGGTATTTCAGACACTCGTATTCAATGAGCAAGTATCAGTCACGCCCATTGATGGACTTTTTATTTTCTCTTCTCAGCGCCTGCATGTCTGTTCCTATTAACTAATACTGACAGTCTACTGTGTGGTGGTTCTCTCCATCAAAAGGGTTGGGGTTCTATCTGGGTTCCTTAATTAATGTGTGTGTGTGTGTGTGTGTGTGTGTGTGTGTGTGTGTGTGTGTGTGTGTGTGTGTGTGTGTGTGTGTGTGTGTGTGTGTGTGTGTGTGTGTGTGTGTGTGTGTGTGTGTGTGTGTGTGTGTGTGTGCGCGCGTGCACAACTGGGTTGTTAGCCAGCCTGGGGGTACCATAATGCACTGGATGAATGAGAGACTTGTGTTTGTATCACCCTGGGTTCCTCTGTGTTAGGTTCTTCATTACTGAGGGTTTTACTATGTTGAGGCTATGTTGGGGCACCGCCCACAAATGGGAAATGTTCTTTATCAGTCATCATACACGATCCTCTCTTCATTTAGAGTGTTTAGCGAGAGAGAAGAAGAGACCGAGAGAAACATAGAAATAAGTAAGGGAGGGTTGATGTATATCTACATTGCCAGTGATTCATTGGAGGTCTCTCTCTCTCTCTATCCCTCTCTCTGTTATTGTGAGCCTTTGTTTGATTGCTAATCAGTATGACTCTCACTACTATTGTAAGTGCTACAATAATCCACACTCACCTCAGCCCCTTGACTTCCACCATTTCCTTTCTCCGGGAAAGCTCCTGTTGGGCCCAGGATTTGCTGCATTGTGTTTACAGCACTAGCTCCCATTAGCCACTCACTAGCATTACTACTCAAAGCGGATACATATTTGCTGTATCATTTAGCAACAGTGCTATGGCGAGACAGGACAATAGCATCTGAGGCTAAGCCCTGATTGCAGGAATGCAGAGCAGCAAGGGGTCAACACTAACAATGACAGACTAACAACAGAAAGACCCCTGATTGAGTGTCAGTTGCTTACTAGCAAACCAGGTGCTGTTGATTACTTCAGGACAAAGGTGGTCTGCAGAAATGTATTAATTTCAAGTCAATCAATTTCTGCAACAAAAGACACCTTTGTCCTTAAGCTATCAATGGGACCTGATTTCTGCCACCACACATCACTGATTGTGCATAGGTTATGATTCACAACCAGAAGCAACAACAAGGACAACAACAATAATGTGACAAATATTATTTCCTCTACACACCATCAGTCAATATTAATCTTGTATGCCAATGCCATACCGCTACTCTCCCTATTCTTTGACTGTGGTCATCAACAGATAAAAGGTGTGTTATTCTATAGATGGTGGGCTGTAAGGGATTGGATTGGACTGAAATTGAACCAACTCTTAGAATCAGTCAGAAATGTTAGTCAGTCTTGTTCAACACGTTTTGTGGTGAATGTTTCCTTCCTGTTCATATACGGTAATTTGTAAGTATATACCACACTACTGGCCTTCTCTCTGTAAGGACAACGCTAAAGCAACACAAGAGTGGCACAGTGTGTCTCAGAGGGATGTGTGTTGTTGTTGACGTGCTGCAGTTGTTTCCACTGTAACTGCGTGACTCTGTGGTTGTGTTGAACAGCTTCTACCTGCCCAAGAGGTTCTCCAACTGCAACGTGGAGGAGTACCATACCTTCCTCAACAGTGGTGGTGGAGCCTGTCTCTTCAACAAACCCATAAAGGTACACACACACACACACACACACACACACACACACACACACCCCTGGAGGGGATAATGAAGAAAATAACTTCAAAGCTTATAAAGCGCTTTTCTTAAATTTCACCTAAAGCACTTAGATTAACCTAACCACTCTCTTTCTCTCTCTCCTCTCTACTCTCTTTCACTCTCCCCCCTCGCTCTCTGTGACTCCAGCTGGTTGACCCTCCAGAGTGTGGGAATGGTTTGGTGGAGCCAGGGGAGGAGTGTGACTGTGGCAGCCCAGCGGTGAGTAGCTGAGAGTGGACAGACATTGGCCCTAGACACCTCTGGTCCTGGAGAATCTACAGGGAACCTTGATTCATATGCGTTTGTTTATATGTGTTTGTGTTCCTTCACTAGGAGTGTGAGAGGGAGGGAGAGAAGTGCTGTCAGAAGTGTACACTCACACAAGGCTCAAAGTGTAGCGACGGACTCTGCTGTAACAACTGTCAGGTACAGGACACTATGCATTGTCACAACACGCATATACAGTGGGGCAAAAAAGTATTTAGTCAGCCACCAATTGTGCAAGTTCTCCCACTTAAAAAGATGAGAGAGGCCTGTAATTTTAATCATAGGTACACTTCAACTATGACAGACAAAATGAGAAAAAGAAATCCAGAAAATCACATTGTAGGATTTTTAATGAATTCATTTGCAAATTATGGTGGAAAATAAGTATTTGGTCAATAACAAAAGTTTATCTCAATACTTTGTTATATACCCTTTGTTGGCAATGACAGAGGTCAAACGTTTTCTGTAAGTCTTCACAAGGTTTTCACACACTGTTGCTGGTATTTTGGCCCATTCCTCCATGCAGATCTCCTCTAGAGCAGTGATGTTTTGGGGCTGTTGCTGGGCAACACAGACTTTCAACTCCCTCCAAAGATTTTCTATGGGGTTGAGATCTGGAGACTGGCTAGGCCACTCCAGGACCTTGAAATGCTTCTTACGAAGCCACTCCTTCATTGCCCGGGCGGTGTGTTTGGGATCATTGTCATGCTGAAAGACCCAGCCACGTTTCATCTTCAATGCCCTTGCTGATGGAAGGAGGTTTTCACTCAAAATCTCACGATACATGGCTCCATTCATTCTTTCCTTTACACGGATCAGTCGTCCTGGTCCCTTTGCAGAAAAACAGCCCCAAAGCATGATGTTTCCACCCCCATGCTTCACAGTAGGTATGGTGTTCTTTGGATGCAACTCAGCATTCTTTGTCCTCCAAACACGACGAGTTGAGTATTTACCAAAAAGTTATATTTTGGTTTCATCTGACCATATGACATTCTCCCAATCTTCTTCTGGATCATCCAAATGCTCTCTAGCAAACTTCAGACGGGCCTGGACATGTACTGGCTTAAGCAGGGGGACACGTCTGGCACTGCAGGATTTGAGTCCCTGGCGGCGTAGTGTGTTACTGATGGTAGGCTTTGTTACTTTGGTCCCAGCTCTCTGCAGGTCATTCACTAGGTCCCCCCGTGTGGTTCTGGGATTTTTGCTCACCGTTCTTGTGATCATTTTGACCCCACGGGGTGAGATCTTGCGTGGAGCCCCAGATCGAGGGAGATTATCAGTGGTCTTGTATGTCTTCCATTTCCTAATAATTGCTCCCACAGTTGATTTCTTCAAACCAAGCTGCTTACCTATTGCAGATTCAGTCTTTCTAGCCTGGGGCAGGTCTACACTTTTGTTTCTGGTGTCCTTTGACAGCTCTTTGGTCTTGGCCATAGTGGAGTTTGGAGTGTGACTGTTTGAGGTTGTGGACAGGTGTCTTTTATACTGATAACAAGTTCAAACAGGTGCCATTAATACAGGTAACGAGTGGAGGACAGAGGAGCCTCTTAAAGAAGAAGTTACAGGTCTGTGAGAGCCAGAAATCTTGCTTGTTTGTAGGTGACCAAATACTTATTTTCCACCATAATTTGCAAATAAATTCATTAAAAATCCTACAATGTGATTTTCTGGATTTTTTTTCTCATTTTGTCTGTCATAGTTGAAGTGTACCTATGATGAAAATTACAGGCCTCTCTCATATTTTTTAGTGGGAGAACTTGCACAATTGGTGGCTGACTAAATACTTTTTTGCCCCACTGTATGCACATATGCATAATCAATCAATGAAATGTATTTATAAAGCCCTTTTTACATCAGCAAATGTCATGAAGTGTTATACAGAAACCCAGCCTAAAACCCCAAACAGCAAGCAATACAGTTGTAGAAGAACGGTGGCTTGGAAAAACTCCCTAGAAAGGCAGGAACCTAGAGAGGAACCAGGCTCTGAGGGGGTGCCAGTCCTCTTCTGGCTGTGCCAGGTGGAGAGGAACCAAGCTCTGATTGTGTGCCAGTCCTCTTCTGGCTGTGCCAGGTGGAGAGGAACCAGGCTCTGAGGGGGTGCCAGTCCTCTTCTGGCTGTGCCTGGTGGAGAGGAACCAGGCTCTGAGGGGGTGCCAGTCCTCTTCTGGTTGTGCCAGGTGGAGAGGAACCAGGCTCTGAGGGGGTGCCAGTCCTCTTCTGGCTGTGCCAGGTGGAGAGGAACCAAGCTCTGATTGGGTGCCAATCCTCTTCTGGCTGTGCCAGGTGGAGAGGAACCAAGCTCTGAGGGGGTGCCAGTCCTCTCTGGCTGTGCCGGGTGGAGAGGAACCAGGCTTTGAGGTGGTGCCAGTCCTCTTCTGGCTGTGCCAGGTGGAGATTATAAGAGTGCATGGCCATTAAGACCAGATTGTTCTTCAAGATGTTTAAATGTTCATAGATGACCAGCAGGGTCAAATAATAATTATAGTGGTTGTAATCTGTGCAACAGGTCAGTACCTCAGGAGTAAATGTCATACACCTGCTGACATGCTTTGACCTGTGTTGTGTTGTGTGTGGGCAGATGGAGTTTATGGGCGTGGTGTGTAGGGAGGCAGTGAATGACTGTGATATTCCAGAGAACTGCACTGGTAACTCCAGCCAGTGTCCCCCAAACGTGCACAAGATGGACGGCTACTCATGTGAAAAGGAACAGGTAAGAGATATCAAGAATAATCAGAGTGGACCAGTTGGTGTGTACAGGTGTGTGTTTGTGTTTGACGTGTACCATTCCTCTGTGTCCAGGGTCGTTGCTTCAACGGGAGGTGCAAGACCAAAGACAGACAGTGCAAGTACCTGTGGGGAGAGAGTGAGTAACAAAACTCTTTTGATTCAATCACTGATGAAAACGTTTTTGTCCACCTCAATGACACTCAATGCAGGGTTATTTTTATAGGTTGTGACATCATCCCTGTTCATTGTTTGATTTTTCAGAGGCGACCGCTGCTGAAAAGTTCTGTTATGAGAAGTTGAACATCGAGGGGACAGAGAAGGGGAACTGTGGGAAGGACAAAGACACATGGGTCCAATGCAACAAGCAGTAAGGACACCTGTTTGAACACAGAACACAATACACAGAATACAATGACATGCCATCGCACTGTACTTCTATCCTTGAACATAACATGTGTCCAGCAAAGTTTAGGTAAGTAATGGAACCTGAACTTAGAGAGAAGGTTCATCACTACTTCCTGTGTGTTTCAGAGACGTGCATTGTGGGTACCTGCTATGTTCCAACATATCGCCGGCCCCCCGACTAGGAGAGTTGCAGGGGGGACTGACGTCCTTCTCTGTTGCACAACACAGCGCCTCGCTGGACTGCAGGTACACACACACACACACACACACACACACACACACACACACACACACACACACACACACACACACACACACACACACACACACACACACACACACACACACACACACACACCACTCAGCCCAGTGTGACTCGGTCAGAGGTCATCAGACTGATTCATTCAGCGTGTTATGGTTCTCCTTGGGTTGCTAAGGAATTACAGTCCATTCATAGATATTTACACACGCTGATTGATAAAGCGACCTCCTTATATTTACGTCACTAAACACAATTACTATTTAGCGGAACAAAATTCCTATTGTGTTTATCTATAATTGTACTGTAATTATCATGAACACACAACACCACCAACCCACACATGCACCTTTAGTCAGACTCTCTCTGGGGATGCAATTTGTCTCAACTGATGATTGATTTATTTTATTTATTTATTTAATCATTCAAAAGACGCATATACAGTATATAGCCAAGAACAAGAAGTCCATGCATTAAAAACCTAGCAAGGATAACACGATAAAGTCTTAGCTTATTTAATAATAGGACATAAGAAATGCCACAAATTTGAAGAAACATAGAAAACGGGATTTAATTGTTTCTGGTAAAATAATGAAAGATTAGAAAGAAGAAACAGTATTTGACATATGGTCCATTGTGGATGATGCAGGCCTCCAGAGCATATACAGAATAATGTCTCTAGCTCTTTCTCTGACGATGCAGGCCTCCAGAGCATATACAGAATAATGTCTCTAGCTCTTTCTCTGACGATGCAGGCCTCCAGAGCATATGCAGAATAATGCCTCTAGCTCTCTCTCTGACGATGCAGGCCTCCAGAGCATATACAGAATAATGTCTCTAGCTCTTTCTCTGACGATGCAGGCCTCCAGAGCATATACAGAATAATGCCTCTAGCTCTCTCTCTGACGATGCAGGCCTCCAGAGCATATACAGAATAATGTCTCTAGCTCTTTCTCTGACGATGCAGGCCTCCAGAGCATATACAGAATAATGCCTCCAGCTCTCTCTCTGACGATGCAGGCCTCCAGAGCATATACAGAATAATGCCTCTAGCTCTCTCTCTCTGACGATGCAGGCCTCCAGAGCATATACAGAATAATGCCTCTAGCTCTCTCTTTGTGAATTCAATTCTATATTTGATTTATGTCCCTGTGTAACTTCTATATGAATGGATCCCCTGTAACTGTGTTGTGTTGTGTGCTGTATGTCAGTGGCGGTCATGTGATGATAGACGGGGACAGTGACCTGGGCTATGTGGAGGATGGGACAGCCTGTGGGACAGAAAGGGTCTGCTTCAACCACAAGTGTCTGCCCCTTCAGGAGTTCAACTTCAGCACCTGCCCTGGAACCACCGAGAAGACCATCTGTTCTGGACACGGGGTACGGATACACACACACAAATGCACAAACACACACATGCATGCACACCCACTTTCTCTCTCTCTCTCTCTCCAACCTTTCAGCTCCTAATACATATTTTTTGGTGTGTGTGCCTGCATGCTTGTGTATGTGTGTGTTGCAGATTTGTAGTAACGAGCTGAAGTGTGTGTGTCACTTGGGTTGGACTGGAGACGATTGTAACTCCACATCTCCTCTCAGCTACCTGGTGGTTGGACCCACCGCCTCTGTATCAGGTACAAATAACTCCACACGTCTCACTATCTCTCTCTCTAACTCTTTCCCTCTCCCCCTATTTAAATAAGCCCTGCTTATAAATATCTCTCTTCCTATCTCTCTCTCTCTCTCTCGCTCTCTCTTTCTCTCTCTTCCTCTTGTTCTTTCTCTCTCTCTGTCTCTCTGACTCTCTCTCGCTCTTTCCCTCACACTCTCTCTCCCTTTCTCCCTCTCTCTCTCTAACTCTCTCTAACACTAACTCTCTCTCTCTCTAACTCTCTCTCTAACTCTCTAACACTAACTCTCTCTCTAACTCTCTCTAACACTAACTCTCTCTCTAACTCTCTCTAACACTAACTCTCTCTCTCTAACTCTCTCTAACACTAACTCTCTCTCTCTAACTCTCTCTAACACTAACTCTCTCTCTCTAACTCTCTCTAACACTAACTCTCTCTCTAACTCTCTCTAACACTAACTCTCTCTCTAACTCTCTCTAACACTAACTCTCTCTCTCTAACTCTCTCTAACACTAACTCTCTCTCTAACTCTCTCTAACACTAACTCTCTCTCTCTAACACTAACTCTCTCTCTCACTCTCTCTAACACTAACTCTCTCTCTCTAACTCTTTCCCTCTCCCCCTATTTACACAAAGACTCTGTAAGAGGTTTTGGTTCGACATACATATTTAAGCCTTTATTTTCATCATAAATCATTGGTTCATTCATTGTTTAGTTATTTTGCATATAATCGTTATTTTTGGCCTTTACGTTTGCATTAGTATCTGTTTTTTTTTTAAACAACCAGGCACATCTTTCTTTTTGTTTGTTGTTTATTTTCACACACATTCTTTGTCGACAGGCTCATGTCATTGATGGAGTGACGCTGAGGTCAGATCTGAGTTCCTCTTCATTGTGTTTGCCCCTTCTGTGATGTCACTTCCTCCTCTTTCTCCTCCTCTCACCCCATCCCAGTCTCCCCAGCCTGTAGTCAGTCATGTTTTTGAATCCTTCTACGTTTCCCCTCAAAAACATACACATCAATGTTTGTAATCTGTTTCCTCCCCCTCTTTCCTTTCAGATCTCTTCCCTCTGAGTGTGCTGTGTTTTAGTGTACTATTGAAGTGAGGTGTACCCACTTGATCACTTCAAAGTGTATTTCTCCTACAGATTAATCTGGAAACAACTATAATACAGTTTGTTTATAAAGTGCTCTCTCTCTCCCCCCCACCTCTACCCCCACCCCCCCCCCCCCCCCCTCTCTCTCAGGTATCACCAGTACTAACATCATCATCGGAGCCATCACTGGCTCCATTCTGTTCCTGGCTCTCATCCTGGCCATCACCGCCTGGGGATACAAGTGAGTACAGCTGGACCTCAGCTCTAGACCTGGGATAGCTGACTAGTTAGGATTAGGAACTGGTTTGGGATCCTGTCATTGGTCAGTGTGTCTGACGTGACTGTCCTTCTTCACTAACAGGAGCTACAGACAGCGGTGCTACGTTGAGTCAGAGGTTCACAGAAGATTCTGCAGGTTTGTCATCCTTATTCTTTCCCATTTACATTTTTGTCATTTAGCAGCGTGACTTACAATTCCACATTTTCTATAACGGTCATTAGTTGTTGATCTATTTATTTGTTGATGTGTTTGTGAAATCACATCTATGTCATGACAGTGTTCAGATGTCTGTTTGTTGGCGTTTCTCAGGCAAATGCCTCCGGGTGACTATGTGAAGAAACCCGGGGATGCAGACTCGTTCTACAGTGACCTGGCCCCTGGGGTCAGCACCAACTCAGGCTGTAGCTCCAAGAAGAGGTCTGGCTGTCTGTCTAACCTGCAGATATACACGCTCTCTTTCCCCCCCTCCATCGCCTCCATCTCACAAAACATCTCTCTGTTTGCATTCAGGTGTGACATCATCTCACTGCTATCGCAAACGTCTCTGTGTGTGTGTGTGTGTGTGTGTGTGTGTGTGTGTGTGTGTGTGTGTGTGTGTGTGTGTGTGTGTGTGTGTGTGTGTGTGTGTGTGTGTGTGTGTGTGTGTGTGTGTGTGTGTGGTGAGGGGGTTTCTTATTTTGTGTGTGTCGAGGGTATCTTGTCTTGTTCGCAATATGTGTAGTTGGTTGCAATATGCTTCTTTCTGCACATTCTTCTCATCATGTTGTCATGGTATCACTCCCTGTTGTCATGGTATCGCTCTCTGTCATCATGCTATTGTTCACAGTCGTCATGGTGTGGTAGTCTGTTCTCATGGAATGTACCATCAGTCTCCTTCCTGTCCTCCTCCTATTTTGAGCTGTCTGTCTGTTCTCTACTGTAGACAAAGGAAAATAATATTATAATAATATACAGTCGTGTGTGCATACATTTTACGTATGGGTGGTCCCAGAAATCAAACCGACTAAACATATGTTGTAAATCTGGGCTCCCAAGTGGTGCAGCGGTCTAAGGCGCTGCATCTCAGTGCTTGAGGCGTCACTACAGACACCCTGGTTTGATTCCGGGCTGTATCACAACCGTCCGTGATTGGGAGTCCCATAGGGCGGCGCACAATTGGCCCAGCGTCGTCCGGGTTTGGCCGGTGTAGGCCGTCATTGTAAATAAGAATTTGTTCTTAACTGACTTGCCTGGTTAAATAAAGGCTAAATAAAAAAATAAAAAGTCTGGGAATCAGGTTGTCAGTAATGATGATCGTGAGGATAATGGTTATCACAGTTTCACAAGGAAATATAACTCTGTGTGTGTGTGAAGGTCTAACGGTCTCTCCCACTCGTGGAGCGAGCGAATCCCTGACGCCAAACACATCTCTGACATTTGTGAGAACGGGCGACCCAGGAGCAACTCATGGCAAGGTAAATACACACACACACACACACACACACACACACACACACACACACACACACAGAGCACACACACAGAGAGAGTTATATTTCCCTGTGCTAACCGTGTGTTACTGTGGCCTTCCTCTGTAGGAAATCTGAGTGGAAATCGCAAGAAGTCGAAAGGGAAGAAGTTCCGTCCTCGCTCCAACTCTACAGAGTAAGTCACCATGTTCCTGGATGGGCTTCCACATGGCTCAGGGATTGTATTTACACCCATCCAAATCAGCTCAAATAGCAGCAAGCCAAGAGGTTCTGTATGGTGAAATAGACTAATACAAATTGTGGGGTTCTTGTAGAATCTGTGAATCCAGCATTTCACAAGAACTTTATAAGAAAGTGTATTAATGAGTTACATTGACTATTACCAGATTTTGTTACCTCAGAGACGCCATGGTTCTAGAATGTTGTACTACACTGTTCTATAAAGAAAAATGGCATTGTAGAGTGCATGTGGGACTTGGCAGTCACTATGGCCATGCTTGAACGGACAAAGGCTATTTGTTTTTATCTAGGGGTTAGTGTTATGGGTGAGGGTAAATGTAAAGGTTAAGTGTTAAGGTCAGGGCTATTGCTTATAAAGAGGACATTTGTGAAACCATACTTCTGTTCTTTCTAGCATGGCCACTCACGTGAATGAACACAATTAACGCCTTGTTGACCTTTCAGCCTTGTTGATCTCCCAGCCTGTTGTTGTTTGTTTGTTTGTTTCCTGGTCTTGGCACCTGAGGTCATTTGCAGAGCAACTGTTCTTGTTTGAATGCATGGGAGTGCATGAGGAGAATTTAACTGCTTGGACCGATTTGTGACATCTGGCCAAAATGCAAATGACCATCTTACTAAAACACACATTCATCTAGTCAAGTTCTTCACAGTCCCATCTTGTCTTCCTCTCACTTGCATCTTGGTGGTGTGTGTTCAGAATGTCTTTGGTCTGCTCTGCTCTCCTAAAATATCTCCTCTTCCTCCCTCGTCCTCTTTCTCCCTCTTCCTCATCTCCATCCTCCTCCCTCTCATCCTCTTTTTCCTCCTGTTTCCTCTTCTCCTTTCCTCCTCCCTTCTCGATGTGTCTATCAATCCCCACTCCTGCAGGTATTTAACCCCTCGCTTCCAAACAGAGCATTATGATGTAACTAAGTGGGTAGAAGATGTGAATAAAAACACTGAAGGACCCTACCTTAGGTATTACCTCAGGTCATCTCCTATTCCTCAACAACGCCCACCCCCCTCTTTTAACTCCCCTTTGGCTTGGTCCTTGTATTTGGGTTCAATTTGGCCAGCGGAGGTAGGGAAGGGTTATACCAGTGGTTCCCAAATGGGGGTCAGTTCCCTTTATCACAGATAAAGAGCAGATTGATTGGTAGTTCTGGTGATGATGTCAGAGCTTTGGTTGGCAGCTCTTGGTCCTCTTGTGTCTTTGGACTCCCATGAATCATTGCTTTTAGCTTACGATGATTCCTTCTAGGATTTAGGATGGTTGGATGTATCAATAGCTGCTGAACTTTTACAACAGTTTTACATTTTGTTGAGTATTGAGTAACATAATTGTCTTGCTTCATTTGTAATGACACCAAAAAGGAAGTCTTTAGAAATAATCTCTATTACTAGTCTATTTCCTTATTTCCCTCTGTTGCTCTTGCCATCTTCTCTCTCTTTATCTCTGCATGTTCAGTGTTGGGTTTGCTCTGATGTCATCATTGTGCTACACACATGTCTGAGTCCCCTACTGAGTGTCTCTGTGCTCACCGGCCTGGTCGGTTCACATTTATCCACCATGACACCATCTCCACTACACCTTCTGGTCCTGCACCAGCCCAGATACGCCCCAACACAGGCACAGGTCTAGTCAAATGAACTGTACTCAGTGGGTGACTGACTGACCTGCCCACTCCCACTCCAACCACAGCACAGCTGGCCCTGTTGCATTGCTGATGATGGTGCAGCGGTTGATGATGTCATAGGCAGGTCGATGCGAGGTAGAGGTGACTGTTCCCAGACCAGGGCTGTTCAGGCTGGTCTACTCTGGCACAGGCAGATGCTTCCCCTAACCACAGCTCTAGGGTCAAATTATCGTACCCTCAACCTGAACCTTAACCGTTAGGGTCATGAAAAAATGTCTGCCTCAGTGTTTAGGGGCAACTTCTGCCTATTCCGGGCAGATCAGTAAGAATGATGATGTCACCGTTTATAGTGAGGTAATTTCCTGTCTCTTTCAGGACGCTCTCCCCGGCGAAGTCACCCACCTCCTCCACGGGGTCCATTGCATCCAGCCGGAGGTACCCTTACCCCATGCCCCCCCTCCCCGACGACCAGAGGAAGGCCAACAGGCAGAGTGCCAGGGTAAACTACTATAATAACACAGTATATAGCACATACTGCACATAACATCTCATATGTAACATATACTGTACATAACATCTCATACGTAACATATACTGTCATAACATCTCATACGTAACATATACTGTACATGACATCTCATATGTAACATATACTGTACATAACATCTCATACGTAACATATACTATACATAACATCTCATACGTAACATATACTGTACATAACATTTCATACGTAACATATACTGTACATGACATCTCATACGTAACATATACTATACATAACGTCTCATACGTAACATATACTGTCATAACGTCTCATACGTAACATATACTGTACATAACATCTCATACGTAACATATACTGTACATAACATCTCATACGTAACATATACTGTCATAACGTCTCATACGTAACATATACTGTACATAACATCTCATACGTAACATATACTATACATAACATCTCATACGTAACATATACTGTCATAACATCTCATACGTAACATATACTGTACATAACATCTCATACGTAACATATACTATACATAACATCTCATACGTAACATATACTATACATAACATCTCATACGTAACATATACTGTACATAACATCTCATACGTAACATATACTGTCATGACATCTCATACGTAACATATACTATACATAACATCTCATACGTAACATATACTATACATAACATCTCATACGTAACATATACTGTCATAACGTCTCATACGTAACATATACTGTACATAACATCTCATACGTAACATATACTGTCATAACGTCTCATACGTAACATATACTATACATAACATCTCATACGTAACATATACTGTACATAACATCTCATACGTAACATATACTGTCATAACATCTCATACGTAACATATACTGTACATAACATCTCATACGTAACATATACTATACATAACATCTCATACGTAACATATACTGTACATAACATCTCATACGTAACATATACTATACATAACATCTCATACGTAACATATACTGTACATAACATCTCATACGTAACATATACTGTACATAACATCTCATACGTAACATATACTGTACATAACATCTCATACGTAACATATACTGTCATAACATCTCATACGTAACACATACTGTACATAACATCTCATACGTAACATATACTGTCATAACATCTCATACGTAACATATACTGTCATAACATCTCATACGTAACATATACTGTCATAACGTCTCATACGTAACATATACTATACATAACATCTCATACGTAACATATACTATACATAACATCTCATACGTAACATATACTGTCATAACATCTCATACGTAACATATACTGTACATAACATCTCATACGTAACATATACTATACATAACATCTCATACGTAACATATACTATACATGACATCTCATACGTAACATATACTGTCATAACGTCTCATACGTAACACATACTGTACATAACGTCTCATACGTAACATATACTGTCATAACATCTCATACGTAACATATACTATACATAACATCTCATACGTAACATATACTGTACATAACATCTCATACGTAACACATACTGAACATAACATCTCATATGTAACACATACTGTACATAACATCTCATACGTAACATATACTGCACATAACGTCCTAGAAAGTAGGTAAATACAGTAGTAGTTCATGACGTGTGTACTATAAATACCCCTACTGCATTGTGGGGTTAACTGCAGTTAAGGTACTGAAGCCATTATCTAATTATAGTCTTTGTCTCTTCATCTCGTTTCTCTTCCTGCAGCTGTGGGAGACTTCAATATAACACTCCTGTTATCTACTCTGCAAAACTACTTAAGAACTACATTTTCGTCCACTTTTCTATGAATTAAAAAATACAAATCAAAACAAAATTGAAATAAAATGACGAAAAAAGTGAGCAACTGGTATGAGCGGAAAAGAGAAGCGGAGGAATATGAAGAGGAGGAGGGTGTGAGAGTGTGAGAGTGTGTGCGAGGTCCGTCAGACCTGACCTGCTCAGTAGGGGACGCTACAGGGGCCATCTGTCATTCCTACACTGACAAGCCAAGACAGAACGAGGCAAGACAAGATCCCTTTCAGATTAGTTGGAGATCCACCAGAGATCAGCCCTTCACTCATTGGTGAGGAAAAAGCAAAGCTGTTGTGATGGTAACGGTGCAGACAGAGAGGAGAGGCCTCGTTGGGGATGTCTCCCCCACTCCCAACACCCCAACATCCCCCCAGCTTCCACCACACTCTTCTAGCTCCTCCCTCAAACTGTCCCACCTTACCTTACTCACCTCCCCCCAACCCCCCTCTAGCCCTGCCCCCATGTAAACTCTCTCCTCTGATTGGTGCTCCTCTCTGTTGAGGGGCGCGGACAGCTATCATATCGGCAGATTTCTTTACCATTTTGAAGCACGCTGTTTAATTACTGTAGAAAACTCCAACACTGTATGCATGAGAACCCCCTGTTAATCAACTCTTCCTAGTGTCATAAAGAAGAAGAAGTCTGGGACGGACAGCATGCGGGGGATGGTGATGTCATACGTACTGTAGGCCTTTAAGCTTTCTTTACATTATAGGCTTCTTCTATCTCTGTGATCAGCGACTCATTATGAACTGTATCACACATTATACTAGCCAACTACCCCTGACATGGACCCTAGACCCTAGCCACTCCCTGTTCTCTTTCTTTCGCCGTGTCAGGTTTTCCTGAAGGATTTAGTTATCGTTGTAAATATGTACAGCTTAAAGGCAGAGTAATGTGTGCTTTTCTTTTTTACTTACTGAGAGGTGAATGATGAAGGGATGCTCCCCCTCTTCTCTACTCCTCCTGCGGTGGTTCGTGTTATAGACAGACAGGGTCTCGTAGGTCTTTGTAGAGACCCCGTACTTGTTTTTTCTGTCTGTTTCTCTCTTTTCATTTCTGACTTAACTCTCTTCTCTCCCGTGTGGCTGTGTGAACACTCCAGCTTTCTTTTTCTTCCACAGCAGAATGTACAAACAGTGTTCTATATTTCCTCTTTGTGTCATCCTTTTCTCTGAGTAATGCACTCTCAGTCACAGCCCGTCATAATTAAGACAGTAAACTTAAGAATGTCATTGATTTATAACATTACTGAGCATTTTATCCATTTGGATATTGATAATGGTGAATATGATTTGAACTAAGATAGTCCCATGAGCCCTTCCTCGCTACAGAGGGGAGAGAACAAGTGTTTTTTTTGTAGTTTTAGATGTGATATACATGTTCATTTAGCCATGGTGGTTTAGAGAATTTGGAGAAATGTCCTGTGACTATAATCATCCCACACTACGGTCTGTGTGTACAGCAGGGACAGACTGGCCATCTGGCATTTTGGGCAAATGCAAGACGGCCTGGTCCATTTTTTACACAGTGGGCCTGTCTTACTTGTTTTTTGGGGGGGGGAATGATAATTATCTTGCTAATAATGGGGGCCTCGAGGAAAGAAATGGGCCGTTGTGTTTAAAATGCCAGAGCCGATTTCTGGTCCCAGTCCGCCCCTGGTACACAGTGTAAGACTGACATAACAGATAGATACAACTGGAACCGACAACGCCACTGAGATCCAACTGGACGATGTGGGAATAACAATGTGGAAACTGAACATTGTGTCAGATGAATTTGGATTTGGGATTTATTTGGATAAAATTATTAAAATGTGCATTTTTGCTTTTGTTTTGTTTCCTACTGTAAGTTTGCCCTGCTGTCTGTAAATGACGAAGTGTCCTGTACAGTGCTTGCTGTTTGAGATTTATAGGACCAACAGAATGACAATGGATCTACTAGCTAGCACACTATGGCTGTTCTCTAGTAATCTGTCTGTGAGGCTGTAATACGAAATAAGCATGTCATTGAAATACTTTTTCCTTGATTGCCAATTGCTGTTATCTTCTTGGAATTTCATACCACAAACCCCATTCCAGTAGTGAACAGGTTTTCAACATAATCAACCAGGTCTCAAACATTTTCATGAATGGCCCGAGGAATCTAGTGGTTTAAATGTGGCTTAAGATTCAGGTTCAGGTTCTTACCTACTCAGAGTAGGATAAAGTGTCCCTAGTCACTGATCCAAGGTCAGTTTTGTATCTTACCCCCCTGATGGTAAATGTTGTGAATTGGGGAGTGGAAAGCTGATCTTAGATCTGTGGCTAAAGGGAAACATATTTGTACAGAAGTCACAACCCCCATCCTGTAGTTACTGTACTGTCCATATCAGTTAAGCCTGCTGTATGTTAACTGCGTATGCTTAAGTTTCAAATGTGGGCACTGATCGTTTTGATTTTCTACTGTATGCACTATAGATATTAAGATCACCACAATATCACATTAATATTGCTACTGTATGACAAGTCTCAAGTATTTTTTTTTACTCTTAATTAAGTTCCTTTATATGTTCACTTCTCAGTGTTGTGTACAGCCGTTATTCAGACAGACAAACTGCATTATTGTTCTTCTGTGCGTTGAGTGGAATGGAGATATGATGCGGCCATTTTCGTTTTTAAAGCACACACTAGTCTCGGACCGCTCTGGCATGTGAAGATCTGTACGTGTCTTCTATGGTATGAGGATGGGACACAGCTATAGCAACATGGGGTGCATTATGCTATAGAGATCTATGCAGGTGAGCTCATGTTGACTAAAGCTCTCATCACTCGTCTTATTTCAATTACGATATGATTGGCTGGTGCTTAGTAACTTGAGATTTGACCAAGGGATTACCTAGGCCGTGGTAATATGAAAATAAAGGATCATACTTGTCAAGCAATATTTTAAATATCACACTGTCTTAATTCTGACATCTATGATAATTTACCTGCAGGTCATAGGATTGAGGTATATTAGACGTTAGGATGGTGGCAGGTGTAACCTGTCCAGGTAACAAGATGTAACTTGTCTGATGTGTGTTATCTGTATTAGTGGCTTGACTGACGTAACCCAACCGGACCCACAGAGAAACGTCCAAACGCACACAAAGTATGGACAGATTCTTGAATGTATCAATACAACCAAGCACCAACCACCCAGCCGTAGCCTGTGGAGAAGTAGGTTATATCAGGCCTCTGAATGCACCATGCAGTCTACTGAGAAGTAGGTTATATCAGGCCTCTGAATGCACCATGCAGTCTATTGAGAAGTAGGTTATATCAGGCCTCTGAATGCACCATGCAGTCTACTGAGAAGTAGGTTATATCAGGCCTCTGAACGCACCATGCAGTCTACTGAGAAGTAGGTTATATCAGGCCTCTGAATGCACCATGCAGTCTACTGAGAAGTAGGTTATATCAGGCCTCTGAATGCACCATGCAGTCTACTGAGAAGTAGGTTATATCAGGCCTCTGAATGCACCATGCAGTCTACTGAGAAGTAGGTTATATCAGGCCTCTGAATGCACCATGCAGTCTATTGAGAAGTAGGTTATATCAGGCCTCTGAATGCACCATGCAGTCTATTGAGAAGTAGGTTATATCAGGCCTCTGAATGCACCATGCAGTCTATTGAGAAGTAGGTTATATCAGGCCTCTGAATGCACCATGCAGTCTATGGAGAAGTATGTTATATCAGGCCTCTGAATGCACCATGCAGTCTATTGAGAAGTAGGTTATATCAGGCCTCTGAATGCACCATGCAGTCTATTGAGAAGTAGGTTATATCAGGCCTCTGAATGCACCATGCAGTCTATTGAGAAGTAGGTTATATCAGGCCTCTGAATGCACCATGCAGTCTATTGAGAAGTAGGTTATATCAGGCCTCTGAACGCACCATGCAGTCTACTGAGAAGTAGGTTATATCAGGCCTCTGAATGCACCATGCAGTCTACTGAGAAGTAGGTTATATCAGGCCTCTGAACGCACCATGCAGTCTACTGAGAAGTAGGTTATATCAGGCCTCTGAATGCACCATGCAGTCTACTGAGAAGTAGGTTATATCAGGCCTCTGAATGCACCATGCAGTCCCATCCTGCTGCAGTATGCTCCTACTGCGACCTTAACTTTCATATGTACCGCTACAAAATCTATATACAGTGGGTTCCCAAATGATTGACACCCTGCATAAAGATGAGCAATAATGACTGTAAAATAAATAATTAAAATACTGAACTAAATTGTATGTAACAAAAGAATTGGGAAATTATATTATTTGATAATAATACTTTTGCTCAGAGAAAGATCTACCTCAAAAAGGTGGGGGTCAAAATGATTGAAACGCCAAAGGGTTCTTATAAAGTAATCAAAAGTTTCATATTTGGTCCCATATTCCTAGCACACAATGACTACACCAAGCTTGTGACTCTAAAAACTTGTTGGATACAAAAAAAACACGTGCTAGAAATATGGGACCAAATAAACTTTTGACTGACTTTATTTCTAAGAATCTTTAGGGGTGTCAATTTTGACATTCCTTTTTGAGAAAAATAAGTATTACTTGTTAAACAATCGTTCACTGAGCAACTGTATTAGCATAAATCAATCGTTTCCCCCCTTTAAAAAAAATACAATATAGCTCAGTATTTGAATTATTTCATACAATCATTATTGCTCATCTTTATGGAGGGTGTCAATCATTAAGACCCCACTGTATAATTACTGCACTTTTATTTTACTGTATGCTGTACATAGACTGACAATGCAAAAATCAATGCCCATATTTGTTTTTCTTTTCTTACAATATCATTCAGTATTGTAATATATTTAATATAAAATAAAACATTCATCTTTATTTTCTGTGTATGTATGTTTAGTTTCCCTTAAGGTAAAAGGTTATTGCTAAAGGAGGAAGCATTAATTAACATGTTTATTACTACATGGTGGAAAAGCAACATATTACATCAAACAAACAGTCAGAGACAACATCCAGCAGAAAAACACAAACATACCCCCCCCCCCCCTTTTTGTCAGCCCTCTTTCTCGACCTCTGTAACTCTGTCCATAGTGTGGTCATAAGGGGAAGGCAGGACGACAACATCCTTGCCTGGGTTATGACTGTGGGTGACATCATCGTCAGTGTTTTCCATAGATAGTCTCAAACAGGGTGCAGAGCCAGGATGAATGTCGAGGAGTCATCCTACCTAGGGTATGATAGGTAGGAACATCACCCTGACTTCCACAATATTGAAAACGTTCCAGGCTGAGTGAACATGAATCAAGTTCAAACCCTTTTTCAAAACTGCAGAACATACTAACCCTGAATGTTCCACAGTTCAGCTCAAACTGAGGCGGTGGGGCCCCATGTGAGTGTGTTCTTGGCTGGGACCGCCCCTCTCAGCGCCTGTAGCCTATCACGGTGCAGGGAGTCCGCCGTTGCCATAGAGGCATCCTTGTCAAGTGATTGGCGGATACAGGTCTTGAGGTGTGCGATGCCAAAACCGGTGGCAGCTGAGATAGGAACCACGTGTCTGAAGACCATGTTGTTCTTAGGAAGTATATCGTCGGGTAACAGGTGGGAGAACTCTGAAAAGGAGAAGCACACCAGGGGGGCACTATGAGTAGTCTAATGTCACAGATCGTACACCTTAATTACCTAAGTTTATAATCTATGTATATCATTAGATTACCGTGTGGGTTTAGGAGTTGCTCCTGCAGCTCTGTGAGTTTGTCCTCTGCATCAGGCAGGTCCATCTTATTGACCACCAACACAGCAGGCTTACACGGGAGATCCTCCTTATACAGCTCCAACTCCTATACGAGGGGTCGAGAGAGGAGGGGACGGGCGGCAGCGAGTGGGACAAGGAGAGAGAGAGAACATATTGTGATACTGGTGCTCAGAGGGAGGGAGTGGGTGGTTTCTGTGTAGATGTGTCCTGCTAGCCTCACTTTAATTAAAAGTTGAACAGCCTCAAAAGCAGACCTAAAAGGGCGTTTTGCTTGCCAGCTGGAAACCACAAACGTCCACCTATGACCAGAGAGAGAAGAGAGACTTCATCAGTATTACAGCTAGAGGCTTTCTCACCACAAATCTCCTTGAGACTTTGACCATAAATTGTGTTTGTGTTTAGGTCGAACCACAAAGAGCAGCTGTCTGGTCCTCTCCACGTGTTTGAGGAACTGGTGGCCCATGCCTCTATTCATGTGGGCCCCCTCTATCAGCCCTGGGAGGTCTGCCACTGAGATCTACACCAATCCGAGAAGAGAACACAGAATGGACCAATCAGAGGAGAGAACACCGAGTATGTAAAAACCAGAAGAAAGACAATCTTGAGAATGAACCAATCAGGTGAAGGAAACGACTGAGTTGCACAAAAGGGAGAAAGTGACCTCATCTGCTTCTCTTACCTGTTTATGGTCTTCATACATGACCTTGCCAATCTCCGGTCTCAGAGTGGTGACTGCAGAACGACAACACAAACATTTACAATTCATAAATAATTCAAACATCATGGTGTCATCCTACATTCAAACATTTTACAAAAAACTGGGTAATATATGGAACATTCACTTCAACGGGATGTGTGTGTGTAAATGTGTACTCAATACTCACAGGCATAGCTGGCAATCTGGGGTTTGGCGTGAGACAGGGCGGTCAGTAGAGAGGACTTTTCTGCATTGGGGAACCTGGTAATGATGGAGGGGGAAATCATGTAGTCAATGTGTTCCTGTATGATTGTGTGTGTGTGTGTGTGTGTGTGTGTGTGTGTGTGTGTGTGTGTGTGTGTGTGTGCGTCCTGTCTCACCCCACCAGGCCGAGGTCAGCGATGAGTTTGAGGTCCAGTCGTATCTGTCTGGTCCTTACTGGGCAGGAACTCTGAGTGGTAGGATCCTCCTTGACCCCCTCTGGCCACCAGCACACGATCCCCCTCAGTGTTCAGCTTACCTATGGAGGGGATTGATGAACTATAGTCAGTTGAATTTACACCCAACACTCTCATCCTGAGTGCAGACATCAACATCATCTTCAACCAGTACACAGTGCCTTGTGTCAGTGAAGGAGGTGTATAATGTGTGTAAAGACTTACCGAGGACCTTTCCATCATCGTTGGTGACAGTAATGCCAGGAGGAGCCATGACTTCTTGGTCCTCTCCTTTCTGCCCCCTCAGAGCATGGACACTATACACACACACACACACACACACACACACACACACACACACACACACACACACACACACACACACACACACACACACACACACACACACACACACACACACACACACACACACACACACACTTGGATTAGATTGCTGGTAGTTCATGTCATGACACTTCCAAAAAGGACATTAGAAATAATTGTTGTAAAATTCTTTAATGGGTTATCCAATATGTGTGCTGTCTACATATATAAGTGATTGACCGGTGAGCTCACCGTCCACCCAGTGAGTTGTGGTCCAGACGTACCTGCTGTTGGTTCCTACTCCAGCGATTAAGCGTTTCTGGGGGTACTTATCCTTGACCCTCTTCAGAGTCATCTCCTTCTGAGCCACCACCCACACGTCTCCCCCTTTCCCCCCCTGACCCCCCAGACGGGGCAGCCCCATCCCCCCACTGCCCCCTCGCACATACAGACGCAGGTTGTCCACGAAGTTACCATACTGGAGGAAAGAGAATAGTGATGACATCATTGAACACTTTGCGTCAGACAACTGAAATATCTACAGCAATTAATACAGTAGCGTGCCGTGGGCCTGGGGCCTGGGCCTTCAGTGAGGTCCTACACAGTCCCACCCGAATTAATCCACCTCTTATTACAGAAACGCAGTATAACCAGGCGTTGCGTCACCTTGAAATTGACATTTTTATTCAGAGAATTGCAGGGGAAGAGTACAATACAGTACAGTTCAACTAATAGGCAAGAACATAGTCGAGTGCAACAGAGTTATATTAATATTCTTCTTCTATCCATTTCTGGTCCACAAACTTTGAGCTTTAAGTCCCCCAAAAAATAAATACAGTGTGTTCACTAAACAGCGCATTGTCGCACCCAAAGCAGTTTCACCGTGATGATAAAGACACATAACTATTCACTGAAAATAAAAGAAAGAAAACAAATAATTTGCAACATAGGCTATTTGCCATTATATTTTGTTAATATATAGGGTATTTAATATTAACGAAATAAAATGCGAAACATACATACACATTTAATAAAAAATAACATGCATTGTATGCCTACTCACCAAAGACTGATTATTTGAACACAAAATCCTTCCTCCTTTCTTTCCTCAAGAAGACTTCAATGACTCTGTTGTACAGTCTATCTGTGCATTTTAGTTCCACAAATAAGTCCTTTTCTATCGACATGGAGGCTAATGCTGAAAGCCGAGTCTGTCCAGTAGCATTTCTGGAATACGTTTTGATTCGCTTTAAGGCCGAGAATGACCGCTCGACAGAAGCCGTGGACACAGGGATAGTCACTGTCACACATGCCAATGTGTAAAGTTGCCCCATGTCCTCATTCAGATTTTTCTGCTTAAGGAAATCAAGGAGATCAGAGGGACTTTTCCCTTCAAAATCAGTCATAGCATACATTACAGTCAGTTCTGTTTTTAGCTTGGATAGGTCGAACAGTGTTCCGTGACTCTCTGTTAAGCTGGAGAAGGCTGTTTGCGGGAATTTTTTCCGGTAGGTCTGAAAGTGCCGGGGGTCCAGGAGGGAGAGAAACATTAATTTTTCGTGGTCTTGAAACCTGTTTCGTATCTGGCAAAGAATGTTGTCCAGAATATTGCTGTGGAGTTGTTGATAGTATGTGCGAGGGTCTCCTTGTGCTGGGCCTCTGCGTGCGTTGGGTGAACTTGAGATGCGCGCTGTGTCATCGTAGATTTGACTGAACCTGCACCTCTCTCGCTCAATTGTGTCACAAAACTCGTTCACCCTTGTCAGGCAGAATTGTACATCCAAAGTTTGTTTCTGTAGAATTCCAAAAAGCACATCCGAATAATTAAAAATCCCATTGAATGTTTCAAGCAAAAAACAAAACTCAAAATCATCCAAACGTGCATTAAATCCATCAGCCATAAGCACAGTATCCCCGTCATGGTCATCATGATGTTCCAGTAAGTGGTTAAACAGCTCCTTTAGGGCAACTCTCTTTTCAAAGACTGCATTGACCAATCTAGATGTATATTGCCACCTCGTTGGTGCAACCTTAGGAAGACGACGCTTGCAGATGTCATCCAGCAGTTGCGTGCGCTTAGGGGATCGTGAGAAAAATGCTGCAAGGCCATTGAGGTTGGCAAAGAAGACCTTGCATTCTTTAAGATTTGAGGCTCCTTGAGTCAGTACTAAATTTAGTCGATGTGCATAGCAGTGAATGAATAAGGCCATCGGTGCCCTCTCCTTAACTTTAGCCTGCACCCCATTGAGTCCAGATGCCATGACTGCTGCGCCATCAAAACACTGTGCCACAACTTTATCCAGACTACATTCATTTTCCTCCAAGAAACGGAAAATAAGAGCGGCAATGTCATCAGCTCGCTTGCCGCTTGTCACATCTTCAAATCGGATAAATCGCTCCTTGACTCCTGTGTCCGTCACATAACGCAGGACGAGTGAGAGCTGTGCTGCATTTCCCACATCTGTTGTCTCGTCCACCATAACAGCAACAAAGGGAGCTTTTTTAATCTCCATTTTGATCTCTTCTCCCATCACTTCAGCAATAGCATAAATTAGGTCATTTTGTATTTTGCCGGACGTCCCAATGAACACTTTGTTAGTGGACAGGTGGTATTGTAAATCTGTGTTGCTTTCAGAAAGAAAAGAAAGAAGCTCCACGTAGTTCCCTTTGTTTGTGGAGTCAGCACTTTCATCATGTCCCCTAAAAGAAAGTTCATGTTTACCCAAAAACATGACACAATCAATGAGTCTTTTCAATATTTCCCTATTTTTCTTCACCTTTTCATTGTGCAGCTCCGTTGCCCTGCGCGATTGTTCATTGAGCTGTAGATCCACTCGGGTGTCCCCAAAAGTTTTCAAAAGCACCATTGCTTGTAAGTGCCCAGCCGTACTTTGGTGTCTCGTTGCTGCCTTGGTTAGACAACTCAAGTTTGCAAAGCCAGTGTGGCTCCAAACACCAAATCGATCACTTGCAAATAATAGGCATTCCCAGCAGTACAGTTTGCAGTGCTTCTCGGAGCCTGTGAGCCATTGATAGCGCTCGTAGTTGGAACTTTGAAAGTGGCGAACGAACCCCTTTCCCGCCTGTGACAGGCTTTGTAGCATCGGCGTCGTCTTGAGAATGGCGTTATAATTATATCCTCGACCAAATCGATATCTTCTCCTCCTTCCGCCATTGTGGGTTGAAAAAACAGCTTAGTCGTACGCAAATTAATTCGTTTATCAAGTTCAGTTTCCTAGTTCTGAGGATCTGCATAGACCTGCCCATAGGACCTGCTTCTCAATATTGGTAATCCAATCAAAAGACGTGCACGCACTACGCCTGCTAGCTGGCTCCTGTGTAACACTGGAGCCAGCCAGCAGGCGTACAATAGCCAACTCTAAAGCTGATTGGTTGACACTAAATTTTCATTTCCATTCACTTTAAGCTACAAGCGCCCGCACTGTTGATTCTGAAGGCCTGAGGGCAGATTTTAGACCCCTGGCAACACATGATGGCTGAATATGATTGGATAAAAGATCTAACATAAAGACCAGCCCTCCAAATCTCAACCTGGGGCTGGAAGCAGTGCAACCAAGAGGAAAGCTATGAAATGAAGAGTATAATTCTTACTCTGGGGAATAATTTAATACATATTTGTGGGAAAATATATTTAAAAAATATATATATTCTGATGATGTTTAGGCCAGCAGAGAAGGCCTTGCTGGCCCTGACGGCCCACCACTGAATTAATATATTGTACTGTCTTCTACAATGACGTGGACAGTAACGTTAGGCTACACAGTGAAACTATTTCAATTTCCATAGCTAGCAAGTTCATTGTAGAAACGACCATGTAAAACTGATAGAACAGCACAACCAACTAGCTAGCCCCGTCTACGAAACTGACCGTGAAGGGCAACAGAAGACCACCTACGACTAGCAAACTAAACTAACTAGCATGGCTATCTGGATAGTAGAGCCACACAGACAGGAGGGGTTAGTTATAAATATATTTGGTATAGCTAAGTTAGCTATCTTGTTAGCGAACTATGATGCAATTGTATTTATAACACTGAGTTACTAACCTTCCGGTAACAAATCCTACTGATCCAAACCATTTTGACTGAATATTTAGAAGTTACAGTTGACCGTTTGTGGCATTTTTGCCTGAAGACGTCAGATTAGCCGTTCACATGTGTTGTTTGAATAGGTTGTTTGGTGGTGGAACAGGAAACAGCAAACGGGGCGGTGATTCGATGATGTCAGCGTCAGTCAAGGTAGCTAGTCCCGGCTCCCTCTCCTCCCCAGCTAAACTATGCACACAAAATATTAGGCTATGTTTTGGGATTTTACCTGTAGTCATAGTCTACAAAGAAATCACAGTGTTTTGAACAATAATTTGGTTACATCCCTTTGATAGCCTATACTAGTAGTCTTTTTGAAAAGTTAAGTCATTTTAGGTTAGGCCCTATTTGTTTCTAATGTTACAGCATACTCTACCCTAAATTAATTAATTCATCTATTCAGTCAGTCAGTCAGTTGGTCAATCAGTCAGACATCATGTTTGTTCATAGGCTATCCTTGGTCAACTGTCAGCTCGTGCGCTCCTTGCATGTAGGCTATGACAGGGTATGAGGTGCGCGCGGTGTTTGGCTATAAAGAGCTCCGCCATCGAGTGGCCATGTGAGTCAGTCAATACGTCCACACAGTGAACCACACTTGGGATACGCACCCGCGTTGGATGGTGGTTTTAAAAACTGCAACAGCTGATAGGAACATAACAAGTAAGTCGCCTATATTTTGTTCATATCCTATAGAGGCTATGGAAGTGTTTCTTTGAGAGGGAAATCATTACGCACACCTCTGATTTCACAACTCACATTTTCTGTTTCTAAATTTACATTTTAGTCATTTAGCAGACGCTCTTATCCAGAGCGACTTACAGTAGAGTGCATACATTTTATTACATTTACATACTGAGACAAGGATATCCCTACCGGCCAAACCCTCCCTAACCCGGACGACGCTATGCCAATTGTGCGTCGCCCCACGGACCTCCCGGTCGCGGCCGGCTGCGACAGAGCCTGGGCGCGAACCCAGAGATTGCGCGAACCCACTGCGATGCAGTGCCCTAGACCACTGCGCCACCCGGGAGACCAGTGTATAAATGAGTGTATAATGGCCATCTGATCTGTCACAGTAGGCAGGTAGCCTATATTTTACTTGAGACTTCTTTCTCTTAGGCTATTTGTCTCTGCATTCCCATCTCTTGGCCACTCAGGGCTCTCTCTCCTATCGCGCTAGTCGGATGATGGTTTCTCTCCGTGGCTGGAGTCGTCTCCAGCGCCGGTGTATGCTCCTGACTCTCCCCACCGCCTCTTCCAACACCATGCCCAACATTTTGATCGGGGCGGGGGGAGTGGGGCTCGGTCTTGGTCTCGGTGGATTCAGGGCTCCTGGTAACCTGGACAAGATCGACTCTGACTGCTGGGACTCGTCTTCCCTCGCGGTGATCCAGACACGGCGGCTGCCTGGCGGACAGTCGGGGCGCACTGTGGGATTTCATGACATACTTGCGCGCGTCGCAAAGGCAGAAGCACAACGAGCTGTTCCTAGAGTTCGCGCAGCACTTCTGGGCCATGTACGTGGACTGCATGCTGTCCCGCGCGCACGGACTGGGGAAGCGCGGCTTCACGACAACGCTGTCCGAGCTGCGTGTCATGGACAGCGTGTCATGGAAGTATCCCCAAATTACGCACAGAATTAAACAGAGCGAGTGTTGTCTTTGGGCACAATGCTATGCGTAGGGCTACTGCAAGTGTGACAAGTGTTTCAGATTAACCATTCTAATCTACCACCCTCCCGCTCTAGTGTTTAATATTTAGACTTCTGCAATAGGTGGCTAAAAAGATTGGATGTGTATGAACAGTTCTTAGCACCACGAGTAGCCTAAACCGAGGACATGGCCTTCGATACGGCGCTTTGAATAGATATTTAAGCAGCTTGTCAGACATATTCAAACCTGAAAAGTTGTCTGAAGTCAAGTGTATACCCTAAATTCATATCCCAACTGTTGTGTGATATGCCTTATGAGAGTTTAGCAGGTTTATCCCAAAACATATTTGGATGTTGCCTTATTCATTTCAGGATTTAGGTTTGCAACTTTCTATTGCTGATTTTGTGAACTATTCCTTCAAGGCGGGAAAAATATGAAGATCCTACAGTTAGATATGTCTGCTGCATTATCGCCAAAGACATGACAGTACGGAGGTAAGTGACTCAAATTATTTAGAATGTTGAAGAAACTCAATGTTGCTTTTTAGCAGATGCGTTGATAATCATATTGAAACATAACAAAGTCAATTTGAATTTTTATTGCGTTTATCCATATATATGCCTATGTCAAAATAACATTGAGCCCTATAGGAGGCTTTATACCAATAGATGATTCCTACCACTAAACTACAGCTCTCTTGGAGTTACCCTCACACAGGGAAGAGCAGGAATCCACTGAAGGTGCTGTGGTTAGATGAATCCTCATACACTACCCAGCCTTTGAAAAGGCGCATATGGACCGTATCATCCTTTTGCAGATGCAGAGTCACTCCATTGCACACACTCATTCGCAGCATTGTACTACTGACCATTCTGCAATATTCTCTGGCCATTCCTGTACATGTTTAGACCCCCACTAAATGCGATTTCATTAGAAACCATAGAGAATCGGAAGTAGTAGACTCCTCTCACTGGTGCTGTGAAGATACCTGCATCAGAGGGAAGCAGAGAGAGATCAACAACACTGTCAGTTTCTCATGGGCCTTATACGACAGCGTCAACACCGTAATGTATCATGGGTAAATTGTGACTGACTGATCTACAAATAAAATAGACTAGTTATTTATGATGCAAGGTGATTTGTAGGTCAGTCAGTCGACTGCAATGTCGAATAAGCTCATGGACATTGGAGCAGCATGTTTAGTGATCTAGGACTCGCTGGCCCCCGCTGGCCCACGTGGACATGTGTATTGATGTGTAAGCAGTACCTACCTGTATGTGGGTTGTAGGTGTTGCCGATGTTTGTGAAGACTTTGGTGTAGATCAGTTTGGTCTCAGTATTGAAAGGTCCTACTTTTCCTGAGTTAGTCAAACCAGCAGAGAAGGCCAGCTTTGGTCTATCTTTGAGTACACAGGACACATACATAATGATAATGGAGAAACAAGTAAAAATGAACAATGCAAGATGTCTTTGGAAATATCTTAGTCAGCAGACAAGAAAGGCAACAATTTAAACTTAGAAAATAAATGATAAAGTGGTGGCTGATGCATTTTAGCACTAAAGTTTTTATCAGAGCAAACTTGAGATAAAGTTGTCTGTTTACCTGTATTCTGTCTCTTCAGCTCCTCCACCTGGCTCCCCAAGGCGGACAGTTCTGCTGACATAAAGACAACACATCAAACAGTTACCTAAACTTATTTGTAAGCCATATATTCATATTACCTGCGTTGTCTGTCTTCAGCATCTCTACCTGGCTCTCCCTGGCTGTCACTCTTGCCTCCCTGGCTGACAGTGCTGCTGCTTGTGCTGGAGTTGTAGAATCAAATAAAAAAATATGTTCAAGCATGTCATCTTCAAGCTATTGTTGATTGCTACTAAATTGTATCAATAGTAATAATTCCCTACTGATTGCTTATGATCATATCCGCATACCTGCATTGTCTCTCTTCAGCTCCTCTCCCAGCCTCTCACTGACGCTCAATCTGGTCTCCAGGGCTGAAATAACATGACAATGTATTCAGAAATTATAATGATTTAATTCAGGCAATCGAACAAGTCTCCCAGAGTAGTGTTGCTGTACCTTGGGCCGCTTGTTGATGTTCATTGGCATGAATCTTGCCCTGGAAGCAGAACTGAGCCATTTCCGCTAGATGGGCCAGCTGCAAAGTCAAAAGTGGCTATTTTGTAAAAATCCATGAAAACAAAAATGTCACTTTTTGGTATTAATTTAATGTTAGACATTAGGGTTAGCAGTGTGGTTAATTTTAGAGTTAATGTTAGGCTTAAAATCAGATTGCATGACTTTGTGGCTGTGCCAGCTAGTGACCACTCTGCAGAGCTGCTTCCAGAACAAGATTCATGAAAAAAAACGCTAACCTGCCAATGGACATACATGTAAAGTCATATGATTTATTTAATACAATAAAAATCCTCATTACCTGCATTGTCTCTCTTCAGTTCCTCCACTTGGCTCTCACTAGCTGTCAATCTGTTTCCCATGTACCTCAGCTCCACTCTCTGCTCCACCAGGATGGTTCCCTTATTGTGCACCTTGTCTCTGTGCTTTCAGCTCAGTCCAGATGTCAAGACCACCATTATCACGGCTCTCCCACGTTCACTGTGACCCTGTAGAGTGGTGTCATTCTCCCCTTCACTCTCCCCATGTCCTAGACAGACAGAACAGCAACACCAGCAGAGCTGGTATTTCCTACTCAGAAGTAAAATGAGCGATAAGGATTTTTTTAAAAGTGAAATCATTGAAACTTGTTGAGCTTAAAATGTATTTTCAAAATAATGTTTCAATTATTTATTTTTTTGTCCTTATCCCCCATTCTAGGGGGAGCAGATAAAGGGCAGATAAATCTTGCAGAGTTGAAGAGAGATGTAATATTTAACCACAAGAGGGAATAATTGTCACATTTTGACAGGCTATTGTATTGTACACTGGTGTGCACCTGTATTTGTGTACTTTTTACCCATGACTTTACTTGTCCTTGGTGATATTTTAACATTCCACTGAGTTGCAACATGTGTTGGTTTCTCATGCATCAGGTTACCAAGACCAGTGTGTATAAAGAAGAGGACTGAGCCCAGTAGACTACATTAGTTCTGAAGAGGTATTGTTTCAGAATGAGGGATGCTGTAACTCTGCTGGTGTTGTTGTTCTGTCTGTCTGGGACATGGGCTCAGGAACAGAGTGGAGGGGTTAGGGAGAATGACATCACTCTACAGAGACCAAAACTTTCCGTGTTGCATTTATATTTTTGTTCAGTATAATTTAACGATTTTGTTCAGTTTGATTTTCAAGCTAATGTGTTACAAACAACAAAAATATAAACGCAACATGTGAAGTGTTGGTCCCCTTACTCGAGCTGAAATAAAAGATCTCATTCATTTTCCATGTGCATAAAAAGCTTATTTCTCTCATATTTTGAGCACAAATTTGTTTACATTCCCATTAGTGAGCATTTCTCCTTTGCCAAGATAATCCATCCACCTGACAGGTGTGGCATATCAAGATGCTTATTAAACAGCATTACATAGGTACACCTTGTGCTAGGGACAATAAAAGGCCACTAAAATATGCAGTTTTGTCACACATCACAATGCCACAGATGTGTCAAGTTGAGGGAGCGTGCAATTGGCATGCTGACTGCAGGAATGTTACTTTTTCTACCATAAGCCACCTCCAATGTCATTTTAGAGAATTTAGCAGTATGTCCAACCGGCCTCACAACTGCAGACCATGTGTAACCACGCCAGCCCAGGACCTCCACAACAGGCTTCCTCACCTGCGGGATCGTCTGAGACCAGTCACCCTTTTGTGGGGAAAAACTCATTCTGATTGGCTGGTCCTGGCTCCAAGTGGGTGGGCCTATGCCCTCCCAGGCCCACCCATGACTGCGCCCCTGCCCAGTCATGTGAAATCCAAAGATTAGGGGCCTAATTACTTTATTTCAATTTAGACAGATTTTCTTATATGAACTGTAACTCAGTAAAATCATTAATGATTGCATGTTGCATTTATACTTTTGTTCAGTATAGGTTTTTATTGGGTCTATTGGTATGTCAAAGAAACATTTTGTGTTCTTGGGGACCAATAGGGCCTAGATGATTGTGACAAATTTCACGAGTTTGGCTTCTCACCATCTGACGAACACGTTGGAAGGGGTAGCATTGATAGAGTTTGGCATGATGGTTGATGTGGACGGTGGTCGGGGAGGCCAGCCCCCAGTCATGGATTGGGGTTGGTACCTGGCCTCCACGCTGGGTCAGCTTCCATTCGTGAACAAGTGGTTGTGCTGAGCATGCTGGCAGGGCCATCCTCCAGCCGTGGGTGTGCTGGCACCTCCCGGAAGTGAATTGAGGTTGAGCTGGCTGCTCCCATTGTGCAAGAAGCCTGAGGAGTCGAGGTTTATGCTGAGCCTGCTGGCAGCGCTAACCCCCGAGTGTAGCCGGTCATGGACCAGGGTTGAGCTGGCCCGCCTTAGCGCAGGGTGCCTATAGGATGGGTCGAGTCAAGAAACAGCATGCACTTGTCGTACAGACTGTTTGTAAGACAGATGTACAAAAGCGTGAAGAAGGATGTCGTTTAAATACTATGAGGGTGGTTGATTATTGAGATTGAGGCTGATTTGTAGCTAATGAAGATTAGGTGAGCAAATTAGCGTGGTTACGCTCTATGACCAATTAAGGAGTTCCTTGCTAGTAGCCCGCGCGTTCCAATTCATTTTATTTAACCTTTATTTAACTAGGCAAGTCAGTTAAGAACAAATTCTTATTTTCAATGACGGCCTAGGAACAGTGGGTTAACTGCCTTATTCAGGGATAGAACGACAGATTTTTACTTTGTCAGCTCGGGGATTCGATATTGCAACCTTTCGGTTACTAGTCCAACGCTCTAACCACTATGCTACCTGCCGCCCCAATTTGGGTGTCTGGGCCCATATATGTATTTCCTGCCGCGTTCCAATATGAACGTTAACTACAATATAGCGTCATCAAATTACATTTTAGTTAAATTTTAGTTTCCTCGTCCGGTTCTTGAACCAGAAGAAGCCGCGCGATGGTCTGAGCGCGCGCTCTTTGCAGAGACTACGAATCTGTGGTCTTGCCCTATACCTGCCCTACGGGTGCAGCGTGACTGAACGAGTTTCGATGTGACGCTGAAGTCAAGCCAGAGAGGAAGAGGAAGAGAGATGCCCAACTCGGCGGAAAATCTGTCACCCTCACCAGCTGGCGATTTTTCCTTGTTTCGCCTACAAAGCAATACGTTTTTGTATGGCGGTCAATGAGAGTGTCAGATTTTGTCAACTAAATTACTAGCTAATTTGCTACGTAAGGTTTATTTGATCGAATATACGTTTCGTAATGCTTAAGTTCTTACGTGTACAATTTAAGTAGTACAATTTTGTATGATGTCTTTTTATTTTGTACAATGGCTATTTTTCCACCCTTACCACCCTACAGTAGGTGTCGGCATGCACCTCTAACGCTTGTTTGCGGACCGTCATAATACCATAGAAGAAGAAGAAGAAGAAGAAGAAGAAGGATAGGCGGAAGCTAGACAGACCGCGGTGCCGCTTTGTGGACAACGAGTCCAATTGTAGGGCGCAGAGACGTGTATCTTGTCAGTATATCCATAGTCTTTGGTCAAACACAAAAACCGGTTTCTCTCTCCTGAAATAAGGACATCTGTCCTTGAGGTGGATAGATACAAGTATCGGGTGACATTAGTAGCATATTCGGGATTGGATGCTGTCATTAATGGTTAAAACACATCTCATCAGACAGTGTCTGTTCACTGCAGAGAGAGAGAGAGCGAAAGTGAGAGTGAGTGAGGGAGGTGGTATGTGTGTCATCTCATGAGCTCGATAGAGCCTCCCACCGGCGACTGCATATATACAGTGAGAGCAGCGGCCGTCGGCCGTACAGAGGAGCGATTGGGAGATATAGAGATACATCGTACCGAGGTAAGTAGCCAACAGAGCTGCCGCCTCAGAGCTGAGGGATGGTGTTGCTGCTTTCTCTTGGAAGGATGCGGAGAGCTAGAGGATGGCCGGGAGTGTCTGACCTAAATTATAGGAGGTACCCTACAAGGATGATGAAATTGTCGCTATTCGCATGTGCGCCCGCGTACGATGGAATCACTCTCAAGATCACGGAGGGGAGAGACTGAGTAGCATACCCTATAGCAGCCTAATATAGGATGCTGTATAGATTGTGTACCGGGCCAAAATCGCAGTGCCTTTTAGACTAGAAAAGTCCTGTGATGGGCGGTAATTGTGCAATCCACAAGCCTATTTGTAGAGAATGTAACATTGATTACAGTAACAATCATACATTTTTCTCTCAGAAATATGACAAATTTGCTAAATTCTTATTGTGGTATAGGCATAGTTAGCCAAATGGAGGGTTGAATTAAGCCCTGTTTATACCTGGTGCTAACATGCACACTTTGTCCTCATTCTGATTGTGCTGTTTTAGTGTGGGTGAAGACAGGTATAGACGATTAACAGCCACATTGTGATCCGATTGTGATCCGATCTTCCTGACCACCTTCGGAGGTAGTCAGGCACATAAGCCAAACCATTTAAATCATCAATATACCTGCCTCTAAACTCATTGTCAGGTAGCAGCACCATTGACTTATGTAATCAGTAAATGTCTTTAAATAAATAAATATTATTATTATCTGTCTGGACAGATTTCTGTCAAATAACAGCTAATCTGGCTACAATGCGGACACAGTGGATGAATAAGAGACACATTTTAATACAATCTGTAAACAAAACAAACCATAATCAGATAGTGATTGGATCATATTGATCAGATCCCCAAACTCACGTTAGTGCATGGTGTAAACGAGGCTTTACAGTACAAGAACATAAAACACAATTACAGCTAAAACAGATAAAATACCTATTAGGCCTATTTATTTCAAACATTCCAGCTCAGAATGCCAGCCTTATGCAGTTGGCTTTATATCAGCACTTTTACATGCAGGGAATACTAAAGTGGGCATCTCCACGGTAACGGAATTATGCTTTGACTCAGATTTTTCACTTTAAAATGTATGCCAAACATTGATTTCAAAGTTTAACAAACCATAGAACTCTATGCAAATAGACTACTTTGAACAATTTACACAGCAAACTTAACAAAAAACAAATTTATTGGAAGAACTGTGCAGATGCTGAGAGAGAGAATAGCCGAAGGTAATGATAGACTATTGAATATCACACCATTGATATTCCGACACAGTACAAAGTTCGTGGCACCTGTACAAAGTTTGCACTTGTTATTTTTAACAGCGAATAAAAGTCATGAAAATATGTAAAGTTTTTCTTCCTGTTTAACATTTTATTCTTTATTCTTGTTTAAACTTAAAAGGTACAGACTTTGTACAGGTGCAGATACTGAGTGAGTTTTGCCCTGAAAGTAACAAAATTGTTTATCTGATGTAACAAGTGTCCCCTGGCTTGTTAAGTTGGTAGGGAATTGACCCCAACCCTGGCACTGCCACCTAACCCATTCAACCCTGGCACTGAACCTAACCCATTCAAGCCACGGCATAACAAATCAATGTATTAATCCGTTTTTTAAATTGTTATATATATATAGTGCTTTTAACAACAAAATAAAGTCACAAAGTGCTTTACAGTAACCCAGGTAGAAGTTCTAAAAGTTTTGAGTATATACCCCCCCCCCCCTCTCCATGTGAGTAAGCTGGCTGAATGTGGGTGAGAGTGTTAAATTGGTCAGTGGTGTGGAAATGCCAGATTTAGCCTGCAAACAGGGGGCACGGCTCTACATTACCCCTGCCTGCTCCCTCCATGACTTTCTCTGGTACTCCCGCCCAAACAGCACGGCCAGTGTATGGAATCCTGCCACTTTTACTGAAAAGGATAACACCCAGCACCCCAGCACTGGGTGAAAAACAGCCTGCAGTGCTCTCTCACCCAGGGCTGGGCTGGGCAGGGGAGTGGAAAGGGGGAGATGCGGGAGGGGAGTGCGTGCTTGTCAGAGGGGAGGTGGGAGGGGAGATGGGTGCATGTCAGAGGGAAGGTGGGAGGGATGGTGGGTGCATGTCAGAGGGGAGGTGGGAGGGGAGATGGGTGCATGTCAGAGGGGAGGTGGGTGCATGTCAGAGGGGAGGTGGGAGGGGAGATGGGTGCATGTCAGAGGGAAGGTGGGAGGGATGGTGGGTGCATGTCAGAGGGGAGGTGGGAGGGGAGATGGGTGCATGTCAGAGGGGAGGTGGGAGGGGAGGTGGATGCATGTCAGAGGGGAGGTGGGATTAGAGCCTGCTGGGAGTGATCAGGGGGGATTTCCACCCCGCCGGGCACACAATGGCACTGCCACATAACATAAACACTCATACACACACACACACAATGGCAACGTGGCACAACAGACCTGAGCCTCCATAGATTTGATGCTTACTGTCTTTTGTTTGGGAAGAGGAGGTTCGTCTAGCCACGGGCTGTGTGTACGATGCAGGGGGCGCGGCGGGGTGGCAGGGGAGGGGTGGTGTGGGGTGGGAGGGAGGGAGGGGTGTTGTGGTCCTGATTGGATGTGTGTGTGTGTATATGAGGGGGGTCATGACTGTGTGTGTGTGTGTGTGTGTGTGTGTGTGTGTGTGTGTGTGTGTGTGTGTGTGTGTGTGTGTCTGTGTGTGTGTGTACAGAGAGAGAGACGGACACAATAGCAGGATGAATAGAGTTGTTTTATTCCCTGTGTGTGTGCTGGAGAGTCAGCTGAGCGTCGATAGAGACAGACCGAGGGATGGGACCTACGCTCACATAAAACAACAACCGTCGACGGCCGATCCAGTCCGGTGTGAACCTGTCACACCAGACTGAGAAGCAGACTGAGAAGTGACAACTACAGTAATTTCACAGACCACAACCCTCTCTCTCAGCTCAAAGGCACTAACTTTAACACACTCTAACGGACGACAGCTCTACTGTTGGCCAAGCAGACATTCTTCTCTGTATGATTTGGCAGTCCCACACTCACTCTACTGTACCTGACTCACTTAACCGGTGAGAGAATGAAAGACTGTCTGCAACCACCAACCATCTTCACTTTGTTTACGAGTATCCATCCATCCTGTCACCATGGTGACCCCTTTTCTCTCTCTCTCTCTCTCTCTCTCTCTCTCTCTCTCTCTCTCTCTCTCTCTCAGTGTGCCGGCTCTGGCCCTGGCTACAGCCATGCCTCTTCTGGAAGAGACCACTGTGCCTCGAGAGCATCCCCCCACACTGCCTGTGGTCATCATAGGTATGTTTAGCCCTAACCTCTGACCGCTAACATCTAACCCTAACCTCTAACTCTGCCCCGAGAGGCTAACACCCCTTCGCCATCTCACCTCGCCCGCCGTCATCATTCACAGGTAACCTCTGACATTGCAAACATTTGATTCTCTCCTCTGTATGTCTGTGTAGGTAACGGGCCATCAGGTATCTGCCTGTCCTACCTGCTGAGTGGCTACAAGCCCTACCTGGACCCTTCAGCTGTTCACCCAAACCATGTTCTGTACAGGAAGTTACAGGAGACCAGACACCTGCCCATCACTGAACAGGTGAACATCAAAGCATTGCATTAAACACACATACAGCACACACACACACACACACACACACACACACACACACACACACACACACACACACACACACACACACACACACACACACACACACACACACACACACACACACACACACACACACACACACACACACACACACACACACACACACAGATCACAGTTGACAAACACAAACACTGAAACATGATCAAGTCTGGTCTCTCTATGCAGGATCTGGAGTATCTGAGTGAAGGTCTGGAGGGGCGGTCAGGAAACCCTGTAGCAGTGCTGTTTGACACCCTGCTGCACCCCAATGCTGATTTTGGCTACGAGTTTCCCCCTGTGCTACAGTGGAGAAGAGACAAGCAGCAGCACCTCCCTCACCTGGTGCTGGGCAGGGCTACGCCTGGAGGGGCCTGGCACGTGAGTTATTCCTAAACAGCTTATACCCTCCTTTCCCCATTTATTTACGCCTAACCTCACCCATGGTGCTGGGCAGAGCTATGCCTGGGAAACCTGGAAAGACTTCACCCCCAAATCTCCTCATCCCTATGTTCCAATGCTAAACCTAAACTACATTCTTAAAATCCTCACCTCCAATCCTCTCTCTTTTCTCTCTCTTCTAGGTGATGGAGGGCTCCATGCTGACCATCAGTCTGGGCATCTGGATGGAACTGCCAGGGATCAACTACCGAGACCTGACTAACAATGGCAAATGCAGGTACTGACATATGGCAAATGCAGGTACTGACAATGGCAAATGCAGAGAGGGAAGGAGGGAGGGATGGAGAGAGATAGAGAGATGCTGTAATGAAGTTATATAGATTCAAAACAATGAGACAGCTTAAATCTCCTTAATACTTTAAGAGTTTACTAAAGGATCTTTTGTTTGACAACGAGTGATCTCTCCCCCCCCCCCCCCCCCCCAGGGGCGTGACCAACGACCGGGCCACTCCAGAGGAGATCTCGTCTTACTACCGTAACTACGTCAAGCTGATGGGCCTGAAGCAGAACTTTGTTGACAACACCTACGTGACCTCTGTGCAGAAACTTTTCCGTGGACACGAGGGGGAGGGTCTAGAGAATGGTCATGGAGGTTTGGGGGAGGGGGGAAAGGGGGTGTACGAGGGGGGAAAGGGGGTGTACGAGGGGAGGGAGGGTGAGGGTGTAGACGAAGGGGAAGGTGGGGGCCTGTGGGAGGTGAGGGGGTACCAGCGGGTGCAGGGCGACACCCACGTTCCTTTCTGCCTGTTTTCGGAGAATGTAGTTCTGGCCACGGGCGCGTCTGATTCACCAGCTCAGCTGGGTGTGGAGGGGGAGGAGCTTCCCTTCGTGTTCCACAGCATCTCTGCTCTGGGATTGGCTGTGAGCCGGAAGAAGCTTGGGCCAAACTCTGATCCAGTGCTGATCGTAGGGGCGGGGTTAAGCGCAGCGGATGCGGTTTTGTGCGCTTGTAACAACAACATTTCCGTGCTGCATGCCTTCCGCAAACACGTAGACGACCCAGGCCTCATCTTTAAACAGCTACCCAAGACCCTCTACCCAGAATACCACAAGGTCTACCACATGATGCACTCCCAGACCCACGCAACACCAAACATGGCTGCCACCTCCACCACCAATGGCCTTCCCAGCATGGCCGCCTCAGTCTGCTCCAAGATGTGCTCCAAGCCCCAACCCACCACAACTAACATGGCCACCAGTGGTGGTCCCGTTCTGTTCCCTGACTACACCAGCTTCCCAGAGCACTGCGTGGTGTCCTTCCAGCCAGACATGAAGTGTGTCCTGCAGGGGAGCAACTCCCTCAAGGCCTTTAAGATCTCCATGGCCCTGGTGTTGATCGGCACCCACCCCAACCTGTTCTTCCTCAAGGGCCAGGGCCAGTACCTGGGACTGGACCCCACCAAACCCATCTCCTGCAAGCAGAACCCTGTGGATGTGCACCCCTACACCTTCGAGTGCACCAAGGACCCAGGACTGTTCGCCATGGGCCCGCTGGTGGGAGACAACTTTGTTCGCTTCCTAAAGGGCGGTGCTCTAGGCATTGCCTCCTGCCTGCTCAAGAGACTGAAGAAGAAAGGCAAGCTGATCGCAGAAGGGGGAGGAGTAGGAGGAGGGGAGTTTATCTAGGTGAAGTGTGGATGGAGAGGAATGAGGTGGTGAATGAGTTGGAAGGGAGAGGGAGAGAGGAGGAAGATGCATCTTTATTTAAGCGAAGAGAGAAAGGAGGTAGGGAAAGGGAGGAGAGGAAGGAGGAAGAGGAGGGGGTTCATCTTAGTAAAAATAGCTACTATTACCAATGGAGTTCTGAGTTAAAAGGGCAAAGCCAAGCAGTACGTTTTTAATATTTTATTGTTTGCAGTGGACATACCTATTTGAACTCTGAAGCTTTCTTCCCACTTCTGAGAGAACTGAAAACAATGGAAGTGGAGGCAGGCTAGAGTTACAGTACATGACCAGGTTCAGCCCACCACCTGTTACAGCTCCACTGTTCTGGTTTCTGCTGGGAAGCTGTCACAGGGTTTAATGTCCTCTATCCAGAAATCCAATCTGCAGTGTGACAATGTTTTTTTAAGTCATATTTGTGACATTTTGTAATGTCTTGAGTTTTTGTTATTTGCTCACCTTGTCTTTCAAGCAAGTGCATTTTCTGATTTCTCATCTACTTTAAACAATTGTTCTACTATTTATCTGATGGCCTTCACCATGCAATGGAGTGTGAACCACTACAACTCCCCTTTAAAGCTTCAAGGAAATGGAACTTTGTAGAGATAGGCCCATAGCTGCTATAGTGTTTCTGCCATCATCTCAATTCTGAGTTTCTCATCAGTGCCAAGCTACAGACCCCAAGCAGTATCTGGCAGACCAGGATGTAATGGGAACGTTGAAGTAAGAGATGAATCAACAACCCCATCACCATCCTAATCAGACGAAGTACAACTAACTCACTATGGTTGGAGCGCTCCTCTTAACGTTTTTCCTATGCAAACCCTTCCACTCACACACCTGACCTGAATGTATTCTGGATCAGATAACTCATTGCTAACTTACTGTAAATGTCAGCCTGATTTCAACCAATGGGGCATAAGAGTTCTCTATTGATGTTAAACCATAACAAAATGCCAAATAGTGTTTTTTAGACACACTGAAGTCATGCAGATGCGCGTGACTCTTGGCTGCAGTAAAAAAGCCATCGCCACCTGCGTCCATTCAACATAGCCTGGATTTACGATATTACTCTTAACAAAATAATTGTTTGGGGTCTCATACGCTTACCGTGGTGTTTTGATTCTAGCTGGAACAGTCGCTAAGATTATATTTGGTTGTGATCTTTGAAAAATAACTATTTTGGATGCAGCAGTTGTTAGCTAGAAAGCTAACGCTCATTGACATAGGCTGTAGCAAAAGCTAGCCAAATAGCCATTTTACTGGTTGAAGTGTTTTTTTTAAGTATAATGCATAATGCAGTTGAAGTATAAAGTATAATGCAGTTGATTTGGGATAACACAAACAGCAGGACATTCATACGAGCCTTAAAATCCAATTATAATCCAAAAGTAGTGTGAAATGCACTCATAAGTAACATCTAAATATAGGCTTTTTTGCTGCCACCAATTTGCAGCAATGTTAACAAACACAGAAAGGGGTCTATAAAATACTACTAGTCGACGACTCCTGATAAGTGTACATTGGATAAACGCAAACTGTAGGTGCATTCATTGACATCCACCAGTCTGAATACAAAACTGCTAGTCCATTGCATTTATCAGGAGTTGACTATCGCCTATTGAAGTCATAATGACTATGTTAAATGCACATTTTCTGGTTGCCATTATGGAGTAAATATTATGCCTGTTGCTGATTCCAGGTCCGTATAGTATTCTCTGTGACATTTCTCATACAATGTCACTTTCACACAGCCATCATACGCCTCATGTGTCTGTTGTGCCAAATACCTGTCACTGTATGTAAAGCTGTGAGGACTGAGGGTAGAGTTTCATTCATTTATTGAACCAGTCAGTCGCCATTAGAATGTGTGTATTCATATGCAGTTTATTTCCGCATTCAGTCATCCTCAAGACTGAAGCTGCTTGCAGAAAAGAAGAAAACGAAACAAATTGTGGAATTGGGATAAAATATAGATTGTTGACAAGATCAGCAAACTGAAAATGTATGGAGTTCCTGGTCAATATGCTGTATTCCAAACTAACCATCCCTTAGGCACTACATCCAGACCTGAAAAGATGAATCAGTGGATAGGTGTAAATGTAAGGTGGTGGTAGTCACTCAACCTTGCCCCCAGATAGACCATTGGCTTATGGCTAATTACACCTACATGTCCAATCTACACAGTAGGTGCCTTGATGAGAAGGGTTAACTAGGGGTTGATTAATAAAAGGAAACAGCAGGTTCCCCAACCCCTGGGGTCTAACCAGGGTTTTCTACTACTGTCTTACAACATATATCCCACGGTCTTCTCCTGTTCACAACAGACACACAAGCTGCTTGGTGCGTGGTAGAGTTGGACTCCTCTCTTGTACAACTCAAATGAGTTTTTAATATGTTTTGTATACTGTATTTTTTATTATGAACAAATAAAAATCTTGAAATGTAAAACCTATTTATTTGTTTACATTTCCTCGCCATCAGTGACTAAATCAAGGTATATAATTAGTGTACAGTACATAGAAAGTTAGACATTTCTGCCCACATCTATCACCGACAAAAAACGTTTAAACATTTGTCATTGACAGGCCCCTCTTGTACTCATTGTACTCAAAATGACCAGAGTTAACTCAAAGATCCATTCATGAACATTATTAGTGGAGCGGAGATGACAGTTCTATCAAACTGAGAATTATAGAAGCGCAAAACATTCCATGGGGTGTTGACATCCCTTCCTGTGTCTTAAGATGAACATTTGTCTGCAGGGCTTCAAATGTTGCAGCCAGGTGCTCTCATCTTTTCTTGGTGGGTTTGGGGTTGTACCTACACACACACACACACACACACACACACACACACACACACACACACACACACACACACACACACACACACACACACACACACACACACACACACACACACACACACACACACACACACACACACACACACAGGTTAAGTCAGGGCAGTGGCCATCTAGACATCCCACCTAAACACTCAGGCTTTTAAAATTCCTGCTAGATCAATCCTGGATGCATTTTGGACAAATATTAAAAATAGCCCAAATTAAGCCAGCGCTGTAAACCTCTGGCCGGGTTTGAAGAACTCAAACCAAACATCCTCCCAATAAACTAAGTCTGGGAGACGGGTTCGGGCCAGACCCAAAAACATAAAACCACGACTTGTTTTCTTAGTAGCCGGCGCTGTCCTCTGGCCATGCATGACTGAGTGGGCATCATGACTCAATGATCAAACAGCAGTCTCGCTCCAGGCAGGCACGCACGCACACACCCTTTTCTGCTTAGCCAGGGAAAATGCAGCAGCCCTAGCGTGTGCATACATCACCAGCATAACCCAGACAACCAGGTGTGACGCAGGAATCACTGGGCGCTGATTGGTCAGTGACAACAAGCCCAAACCGTCCAAAAACAAAAATCCACCCACTCACATCAGGAATGTTTCTCTCTGTTCTGTGGGTCTTGGTCTAAACGGTCCTTTTCAGATGACTATTTGACAGGCGATTCCAAAAATGGTGTTGATGTGTATTGTACGTATGCAGGGGACCAGCTAATTTCTCCTTGAGGGAGAATACAGCTCTATTGAATGTGAATCATAGTTTAGCTGGAATCAAAACCTGAGATCAGCCATGTTGGTTGGATTACAGCTACAACCAAGGCTATGTTGCTGGGCGGTCAATGTTGTTTTGTGTTTCTGAATTGGGGTTAAGGGAATGAATAGATGAATGAATGAGTGTGGAGTAGTGAAGAGCTCAGCAGACAACCTCTAGTCCCAGTCATCGTGTGGGCAGGCAGCTGTGTGTGCGTCAGCCTGTAGGGCGCTGTTGTCTTGTGTCTGGTAGTGACGTCCTTGAACACGGAGCAATGCCCCCTGGGAATGTGATGTTTGTGTAAGCTGGGTGCTCCAACCCTTCTGCTCCACTGCAGACTGCAGACGGAGTGGCTGACTTTTTCTACCTTGGGGGCTGGAGGGTTCAACATAATCAACATCACTCTACATTTATCCATTCATTCCCAGCCTGGCTCCAAACCTCTTCCAACCAATAGCCCGGGCCACAGCTTGGTTTACATTGTACTGTAGACTGTGGTGTCCTCCACCTGAAATAATGACACCCAAATTGGTTTGGGTTGATTGTTTTGGTGTTTGCAGCCTGACAAGCCTTGTCCTCGTACCTGAAGAGGTCATCTCCCAAAGTCTCCTCTTTCTTGTTCTGACGCTCATCCTGAAACACACAGACACAGGGCTTTGACTCACAGACCCACAAACCTCCATCTCCTCTCTACCCAGCCTCAGCCCCCTCCATCTCCTCTCTACCCAGCCTCAGCCCCCTCCATCTCCTCTCTACCCAGCCTCAACCCCCCCTCTACCCAGCCTCAACCCCCCCCTCTACCCAGCCTCAACCCCCCCCTCTACCCAGCCTCAACCCCCCCTTTACCCAGCCTCAACCCCCTCCATCTCCTCTCTACCCAGCCTCAGCCCCCTCCATCTCCTCTCTACCCAGCCTCAGCTCCCTCCATCCCCTGTTACTACCATTTCATGGTAAATACCATGTACTTCTCTTCTAGGAGTGTTTGTGTGTCTCAAGGGTTGCTAAACAGACAGTAAGTATTGTAGTAAACAGCAGCTGAAGTAGGACTGTGTACCTCTGCTGCGTCTCTCAGCCACTCCTCCAGCTCAGAGTTCTTGCCTCGGTTGTGGGCCAACAGGTCTGACCCTCCGATGATGTTGGGCAAACCCTGGGCACCGGGAACTGGGACCTGAAACACACACACATTACTACACACACACAGAAACAGAGACACTAAGCTAACAGAGTCCCATGACCCTGTGTTGCGGTGAGGTGCATTCTGGGGTCTACCTTGCGGAAGCGTTTAAAGTCCTTCCTGTTGACATTGCCGTGCGTCTCCATGGGGCGTGGTTTAGGTCTTGCCGGTGTTGCCACGGTGAGGGATTTGAACTCCACCACTATAAGTCTGCTGGGGAGATTCTCACCCCCTAAACCCTACATCACAACACACAGACCAGTTACTGACAGACCTAACTCTTCCCCACTGGCCCCTACTCCAGACCAGTTACTGACAGACCTAACTCTTCTCCACTGGCCCCTACTCCAGACCAGTTACTGACAGACCTAACTCTTCCCCACTGGCCCCTACTCCAGACCAGTTACTGACAGACCTAACTCTTCCCCACTGGCCCCTACTCCAGACCAGTTACTGACAGACCTAACTCTTCCCCACTGGCCCCTACTCCAGACCAGTTACTGACAGACCTAACTCTTCCCCACTGGCCCCTACTCCAGACCAGTTACTGACAGACCTAACTCTTCCCCACTGGCCCCTACTCCAGACCAGTTACTGACAGACCTAACTCTTCCCCACTGGCCCCTACTCCAGACCAGTTACTGACAGACCTAACTCTTCCCCACTGGCCCCTACTCCAGACCAGTTACTGACAGACCTAACTCTTCCCCACTGGCCCCTACTCCAGACCAGTTACTGACAGACCTAACTCTTCCCCACTGGCCCCTACTCCAGACCAGTTACTGACAGACCTAACTCTTCCCCACTGGCCCCTACTCCAGACCAGTTACTGACAGACCTAACTCTTCCCCACTGGCCCCTACTCCAGACCAGTTACTGACAGACCTAACTCTTCCCCACTGGCCCCTACTCCAGACCAGTTACTGACAGACCTAACTCTTCCCCACTGGCCCCTACTCCAGACCTAACTCTTCCCCACTGGCCCCTACTCCAGACAGATACAGACAGGACTTACTGAGGCTTCCTGTTTGACAGGTTTGGCATCAGTCTCTGGCTCTTCCAGATGACCAGGGGTCACACCATTAACAGGTTTTGACTTGGGGGGGGACAGAAGATAGAGGATAGTGCATAATAATAGTCACCTCATAGAAACCAGGGCTGGGGAAGGCAGTCAATTCAGGAAGTAAACTGAAATTACAATTCAGTGATTTTAAAAATGGCAGATATTTTCAATGAAACTGAGAAGTCGAAGCTATCAATTTGTATATTTTAAATTAAAATCACTTCCTGAATCGAGTGGCTTCAATTGGAATTGATCCCAGTCTTGATAGAAACACATGACAACAAACACACAATGACAGCTCCTCTCACCTCAATGAAAGACACCTCTTCGTCTTTGACCTCAGCTACAGGCTCCGCTCGCTGTCGTCTGCTGGCTGACGATCGCTCTTCTGAATCCAAGCCTGACCTATGATTAGCTGCGATTGGTTCCACTGGATAAACCCGCTGTTTCTTATTGGCAGAGGTAAGTTCCACTGTCTCTAGGAGCTGTTTTCTATTGGTTGAGCTCTTGTCTGTCAGCTTCAACCGCTGGCCTTGACTGGCTGACATAGGCTCATCCGATTCGTCCATGTCCTCAGACATGATGGACTCCAGTTCGTCCATCTCTATCTCTGAAGCCCCACCCCCTTTAGTCTCCTCCATCTCCTTCCTCTTCCTGGATTGGAGCCCCTGCTGGGCAGGGTTGGAGAACCCCTCTGACAGAGCCTCAGTCTGACCTGGAAACAGATGTGCACCTGAGCTGTGTTGGCCCTGGGACCTGCCTGCGGGGGTGTGTGTGGAGTTGGAGGTCTCTGAGTGCTGTGGTACTGTCCTCTTCGACTTCTCCTTGTCTTCTTCCCTCCTGGAGAGCTTGGCCTCTGATTGGACAGTAGGGGACTCCTCACCTTCCCGAGGTCTGAGAGAGAAAACATTGGTGTCTGTATATAATATCACCATTAACTCAAGATTGATAAGCCACTGTGTGGAATTGTATGGATATCTCCAGAGAGCTGCACTTGCCTTTTCTTGCCGACAGGCTGGAAGAAATTAGTGAGGGCAGACTGTTTCTGGGGGGAACCTTTCTGCGAGACCTGTTGTTTCTGGGAGGAGCGCTTCTGTGGGGACATCGTCTGCACTCCTCCGTTGGTCCGAGGGGCTGTGGCCAGGAATCTGGTGATAGCATCACCTTTCTCTCCACCTAATATCATGATAATGCAATGTCATTTAGCAGACCCGTGTTTTCAGTTTATATGGCCCACGCCAGAACTTTCCTACTGTAACTCTGACACCCACCCACTCTGCCTAAGTCATTAGAAACTATTCTACCTGGATGTTGTAGCTCTCCCCTTTTTCTGTCCGAGCCGCCACCACCAGCGCTGTCTGAGGCGCTGAATGATGACATCATAGTCTCTGCCACTGTGCAGGTCCCGGCCAGCTCTCGGCCTGAGGGTTTGGATCGGTTAAGATGAGAGGTGGTCCGGCTCTGGTCCCTCTCAGGGGTCTCTCCAACTGCGCTCACCCCAGCCACGTCCACCCTACTCAGGGATAAGACAACACAGATCAGCCTGATGCACTCAAATAGAACTGTGAGTTTGGAGCTCAGGTTGTGTGTGTGTGTGTGTGTGTCTTACCCACTGATGCCCTGTGAAGGCTCTGTGTTTACAGCATAGGCTGTGATGTTCTGAGACGCTGCTGGCATTACCGTCTCGTCCACTGGTGCATTCTGGGATAGCGTGGCGCCAGGGATGGTGGGTTTCATTCTCATGGATTCTGACCAGGGGAAAAAAACATTAACAACGATACAAGTGTTGACTCCACTATATAAGTCCATATCATTATAAAATCAGGAACTCAAAATAAACAGACTATGATTCACCGTATGAGAGCCCCACCCACCTGAGTCAGCCATCTGATTGGAGGGATTGCAGTACTTGTCACAGCTGACATAGATGGCAGCCAATCCGATCTCAGACTCTGTGATGAATCGAAGACCTTTCCTGGAGAGCGTGCGAGATGGTAAATATAGACTGTGCTGACAACCAGTTAGTCTCATTTCAGAGCTGCAGAGAAGAAGTGTAACACCATAACACTGAATTGACATAGGAAAAGCCTCAAGTCTCAAAAGCTTTGGGAATGTCTCAATTGTTTGTGTAGTTCAACCCCCCCCCCCTCCCCCAAAACAAATCTCCCTTTTTTAGGTATGGAACACACTCAAACTGCACTCTGTCTTTATGATACTGCAATGTGTGTACCTCTGTAGAATCCTCCCCACAGAGTCTGCCCACTTCTTAGTGGAGGGGGGCAGTAGTGCTTGGGAGTTTCCCGTTGCCATGCCGATCACACAGCTCAATGGTGATTCCAGGAGTGACACAGGGACAGACCCCTCCTCCAAGAGCTGGCTCCTCCCACCTCCACAACTCACTGCCAAACTCAGACGCTTTTGCTGGAGAGAAGTGAGTGAGAGATTTATTATTATTATTGTGATTATTATTCCAAATAGTAGCGGTACGGGTAGTAGGGGTGACGGTAATGATAGTAGTTTAATGATGGTAGGGATAGTGGTGGTGGTAGTAGTAATGATGATGGTAGTTGTGATGTAATGGTGATGATGACAGTTATAAGTTAGTTATAGTAGGTAGTCGGTAGAGATAGAAGTGCTACTAGTGGTAATGGTGGTAGTAGAGATAAAGGTAGAAGTGCTACTAGTGGTAATGGTAGTAGTAGAGATAGAGGTAGAAGTGCTACTAGTGGTAATGGTAGTAGTAGAGATAAAGGTAGAAGTGCTACTAGTGGTAATGGTGGTAGTAGAGATATTAGAGGTAGAAGTGCTACTAGTGGTAATGGTAGTAGTAGGGATATTAGAGGTAGAAGTGCTACTAGTGGTAATGGTAGTAGTAGGGATATTAGAGGTAGAAGTGCTACTAGTGGTAATGGTAGTAGTAGAGATAAAGGTAGAAGTGCTACTAGTGGTAATGGTATTATTAGAGATAGAGGTAGAAGTGCTACTAGTGGTAATGGTAGTAGTAGAGATAAAGGTAGAAGTGCTACTAGTGGTAATAGTAATAGTAGGGATATTAGAGGTAGAAATGCTACTAGTGGTAATGGTATTATTAGAGATAGAGGTAGAAGTGCTACTAGTGGTAATGGTAGTAGTAGAGATAAAGGTAGAAGTGCTACTAGTGGTAATGGTAGTAGTAGAGATAAAGGTAGAAGTGCTACTAGTGGTAATGGTAGTAGTAGAGATAAAGGTAGAAGTGCTACTAGTGGTAATGGTATTATTAGAGATAAAGGTAGAAGTGCTACTAGTGGTAATGGTATTATTAGAGATAAAGGTATAAGTGCTACTAGTGGTAATGGTAGTAGTAGGGATATTAGAGGTAGAAGTGCTACTAGTGGTAATGGTGGTAGTAGGGATATTAGAGGTAGAAGTGCTACTAGTGGTAATGGTGGTAGTAGGGATATTAGAGGTAGAAGTGCTACTAGTGGTAATGGTGGTAGTAGGGATATTAGAGGTAGAAGTGCTACTAGTGGTAATGGTAGTAGTAGAGATAGAGGTAGAAGTGCTACTAGTGGTAATGGTAGTAGTAGAGATAAAGGTATAAGTGCTACTAGTGGTAATGGTGGTAGTAGGGATAAAGGTAGAAGTGCTACTAGTGGTAATGGTAGTAGTAGAGATAAAGGTAGAAGTGCTACTAGTGGTAATGGTAGTAGTAGAGATAAAGGTAGAAGTGCTACTAGTGGTAATGGTAATAGTAGGGATATTAGAGGTAGAAGTGCTACTAGTGGTAATGGTATTATTAGAGATAGAGGTAGAAGTGCTACTAGTGGTAATGGTAGTAGTAGAGATAAAGGTAGAAGTGCTACTAGTGGTAATGGTATTATTAGAGATAAAGGTAGAAATGCTACTAGTGGTAATGGTAGTAGTAGAGATAAAGGTAGAAGTGCTACTAGTGGTAATGGTAATAGTAGGGATATTAGAGGTAGAAGTGCTACTAGTGGTAATGGTATTATTAGAGATAGAGGTAGAAGTGCTACTAGTGGTAATGGTAGTAGTAGAGATAGAGGTAGAAGTGCTACTAGTGGTAATGGTAGTAGTAGAGATAGAGGTAGAAGTGCTACTAGTGGTAATGGTAGTAGTAGAGATAAAGGTAGAAGTGCTACTAGTGGTAATGGTGGTAGTAGGGATAAAGGTAGAAGTGCTACTAGTGGTAATGGTAGTAGTAGAGATAGAGGTAGAAGTGCTACTAGTGGTAATGGTAGTAGTAGAGATAGAGGTAGAAGTGCTACTAGTGGTAATGGTAGTAGTAGAGATAGAGGTAGAAGTGCTACTAGTGGTAATGGTAGTAGTAGAGATAGAGGTAGAAGTGCTACTAGTGGTAATGGTAGTAGTAGAGATAGAGGTAGAAGTGCTACTAGTGGTAATGGTAGTATTAGGGATAGTTGTAGTATTAGTGTTAATAATAGTGGTGGTGGCATTCATTTTAGTAGTAATAATAGTAGCATGTTCATTTTGGCCTCCTGAGTGGCGCAGCATTTTAAGGCACAGCATCTCAATGCAAGAGGCATCACTACAGTCCCTGGTTCGAATCCAGGCTGTATCACATCCGGCCTGATTGGGAGTCCCATAGGACGGCACACAATTGTCCCAGCATCGTCCGGGTTTGGCCGTCATTGTAAATAAGAATTTGCTCTTAACTGACTTGACTAGTTAAATAAAGGTTAAATAAAAATCCATATTTAAACTTTGTCCCTAATATTCACTATATTTTTTGATTTCTACTATTGACTTACCATTTTATTTATGTTATTTCTATTATTTATTTGTATTATTTTACTACCATTTTATATTATTCTTCATTATACTATACACCGAGTATACCAAACATTAGGAACACCTTCCTAATATTGAGTTGCACCCCCTTTTTGCCCTCAGAACAGCCTCAATTCGTCAGGGCATGGACTCTACAAGGTGTTGAAAGCGTTCGACAGGGATGCTGGCCCATGTTGACTCCAATGCTTCCCACAGTTGTGTCAAGTTGGCTAGATGTCCTTTGGGTGGTGGACCATTCTTGATACACAGGAAACTGTTGAGCATGAAAAACCTAGCAGCGCTGCAGTTCTTGACACACTGAAACCGGTGCGCCTGGCACTGACTACCATACCCCATTCAAAGGCACTTATCTTTTGTCTTGCCCAAGCACACTCTGAATGACACACATACAAAATCCATGTCTCAATTATCTCAAGGCTTAAAAATCCTTCTTTAACCTGTCTCCTCCCCTTCTTATACACTGACTGAAGTGGAATTAACAGGTGCCATCAATAAGGGATCATAGCTTTCACCTGGATTCACAGACAGAGACACAGAGAGAGACAGAGAGCGAGAGAGAGACACACAGAGAAAGACACACAGAGATAGAGACACAGAGATAGAGACACAGAGATAGAGACACAGAGATAGAGACACAGAGATAGAGACACAGAGATAGAGACACAGAGATAGAGACACAGAGACAGAGTGGGAGGGGGAGAGAGAAAGCGGGAGGGAGAGAGAGAAAGCGGGAGGGAGAGAGAGAAAGCGGGAGGGAGAGAGAGAAAGCGGGAAGGGGATGGGGAGAGGGAGGGAGAGAGAAGGAGAGAGGGAAGGAGAGAGCAACAGAACAGGAGGGGGAGAGCGACAGAGCGGGAGGGGGAGATTGACAGAGCGGGAGGTGGAGAGCGACAGAACGGGAGAGCGACAGAAAGAGAGAGTGCGAGACAGAAAAAGAGAAACAGAAAAAGAGAGAGACAGAGACTGTATTGAGAGATAAAATAAACACATCACAGATTTTAACAACCATTTCCTCAAATACATAACTGAGTGACCACAAATAACCAACCACCTAACATCATTACCTGGTCTCCAGCTGATGAGAAGAGGCAATAAACAGGACATAAAGACTAATGGAAGCCCTTAATTGATTTATTCAGACTCTCACATTGGGGAGCCATGTGAGGTGAACGCTGTTCTATAACGTTGGATTGTATAACGGCTATGCATAGAGAGAAAGAGGCCGGCCAGTACCTGTTTTGAGTGAGAGAGGCAGGTCAGTACCTGTTTGGAGTGAGAGTGGCAGGCCAGTATCTGTTTGGAATGAGAGAGGCAGGCCAGTACCTGTATTGAATGAGAGAGGCAGGCCAGTACCTGTTTGAGTGAGAGAGAGAGAGAGAGCGCGCGCCAGAGTGAGACAGGCCAGTACCTGTTTGAGTGAGAGAGAGAGAGAGCGCGAGAGAGTGAGACAGGCCAGTACCTGTTTGAAGTGTGAGAGGCTTGAGTTGATTTTATTTTTACAGGGACAGTGCACATTAATCAACGTTTCAGTAAAAGTGACGGTTTTAGCCAGCCGGCTAATTTTCAACCGCAGTCCCTGGGCAGGTTATTAAAAACAATTACAATACAGACAATCATTGAGCAGTGAGCACACGCAGAGCAACATGGGACAAGCAAGACATAGCACAAAAAGCAACAAGACAAAATCCATAAAAGCAACAGTGTTTCCACACCTCACAAGCTAAAGACAACAGACAACATGGAAAGCGGCAATACACAGCTAGGGATTATGTTCACAAATCTGATTGACCTTTAGCCATGTCTTCATGTTTTTTGTGAAAGTTTGATCAGTTGGTGCAGTTGTGTGTGTCCGATGGCAGTGTATTCCAGACATGGGAAGCTCTCACAGAGAAAGCAGATTGACTAAAAAGGTGCTTTTCCTTAGGGGAACTATACAGTTACCTCTCATGGCAGATCTTGTGGATCTGCTGCCATATGTTTGGGTTTTCTGTGTAACAAAAGTACTGAGTGGAGGGGGAGCCAGGCCATTTAGGATCTTGAATACAAAACATGCGTCGGTGTATTGCACAAGATTTTCCCAACTCAGGAGCTCAAGCTTTCTGAGGATGTAACAGTGATGATGGCTATTGGGCTTCCTACCAAGCACTTTGAGAGCCTGTTTGTAGACAGACTGAATGGGTTTTAATGTTGTAAAGCAAGCTTGGGCCCAACTAGTCAAGCAGTATGTTAAGTGGGGGAGTATCATAGATTTGAAGTACAGTTTTGCTACCTCTGTAGTCAAACAATTTTGTATAAATCGGAAATTAGCTAGGTTGAATTTGGTTATTTGAATTACCTTTTTCACCTGCTTTTTAAAAGAGAGGTTGGAATGATGCCACACTGAGTTCTGCCTTCAAGGTATGATTTCATCCATCTCAAGGCATCGGGGGAAAAGTTGAACTTCAACAATTTTGTGATGAGAACCTCATGGTTAACAGTATCAAAAGCCTTCCTTAGGTCCAGAAACATAGCCCCAACAACACCCCCTTTGTCCATCTTGGACTTCACATTTTCCAGAAGAAAGCAGTTGGCTGTTTCTGTGGAGTGTTTTGCTCTGAAGCCAAACTGCATGGAGTGTAATGTGAAGGGGCTGTTGTTGAGGTGGGCAATCAGTTATTCTGCTACACACTTTTCAACAACCTTCGACACCACAGGTAGTATACTAATGGGCCTGTAGTTACTCATGTCAGCAGGGTCACCCGATTTAAAGATGGCTGTTATTATGGCCGACTTCCATACCCTTGGAAACACCCCCTGACCAACAGATGTGTTGGTGACCTTAGTAATGGGGCCAATGAGTGACTCTCTGTAGTTTTTAAGAAAGGTAGAGTCCAGCCCAAACACTTTTTGGGCTTTAGAGTTCTTTAGTGAGCTAATCACCCTGTTCACCTGACTCAAAAACCTCCCTTATGACGAAGACAGGTTGAGCGTCATTCACTAACACTGAGCCCAAGAAACCAGTGGAGGGGTTCTGTCAGTACCCTGACAGAGTCAATAAAGTAGGAATTGAAGGCTATTGCTATTTTGACTGCATCCTGTGTTAGATTGTTATTCACCATGATTTCTAGTCTTTTTGCAGTGTTACTATGGTCTTTCCCTGTTAACTTTTTTTGATTCTCCCAGATAAATTTAGAATTTCCCTTTGCTTCACCAGTTATGTTAATAAAAAGGTTTGCCTTGGCCTGTCTGATTTCTTTCATCACGTTATTTCTCAACATGGTAAACCTACATCTGTCATGCTCTAATTTGGACTTTAGGGCTGTTTTTAGAGCATTTTCATCAATTTCCAGATTTCTCCATTTAGCCAAGGAAGAGTGCTCCTTTGGCCAGGTTTGGATTTTCTTTTCTTTAGGAAACCATTTATTGTAGTCTGGATTGTGGATAGAAAAACCTGACTATCAGCTTCGACATCTGTATAGGACAAGAGATCATTCCAGTTAATTCCCTTAATTGCATTTTGAAAATAATTTAATTCACTCTTAGGTATTCTTAGTTGATCCGGCTTTCTAACAGTAGAGAGGTTAAACCTGCTCTTAGAAAGCTTTCTGGCTAAAAGTGTCAGATTATGAATGATTTAGTCACTCTCTCTGGTTTATTACTGAACACCAAATCAATCTGTGTTTTAGAGCAACAAGTCACTCTGGTTGGCCCTTTAACTAGCTGTGTAAGGTCAAAGGTATTAGTGATCCGTTTGATGGTTTTCCTACAAGACTTGTCTTCATAATTCATGTTAAAATCCCTCCATTAAGATGACCTCTTCCCCAAAATCACATTCTCTAAGCATGTTATTAAACTGATAACAAAACACTTTTGGTGGAAGGTGGCCTATACATTCCAATGAGGGTAAAATACATTTGGGGAGACAGTGTAACCTTCAGGCCAATACAGTCTAGTTTATTATCACATGACCACTCAATTTGTTTACACCGGATATGTTCTTTAATGTAAATCACCAGACCCCCTCTTCCTTCAGTCCTGTCTCTCCTGAAAACATTGTAGCCAGGCACAATCAAAGCAGCATATGGAGAGTTTTTAATGGAGCCATGTCTCTGAAAGACAGAGGTAGTCAAGGTTGGAGTCTGTGAAAAGATGTTGAATTTGATCACTTTTTTGAATGACACTACAAATGTTCAAGTGCCCCCCTAGTAGTCCCTTGGGCTTAGCTCGTGGACTTAGCTCGTGGGTCCCAGATGACTCGAGAGTGATTGTAAAATTTTCATGTGTTTTCTGACGGCTGGGTTTAGGCTGTTTTGAATCGGGGCAGTTCGGTTGTGCAATTAACTATCCCTCCCGCCTGCACTGGATGCGGGGAACTGATTAAAACAGCTTGCGTACCAGAAGCAGAGTCCGGGATAACATATTACGACTTGGATATGTTTGAAGAGTCAAATTCCATCTTGGAGCCGGGTGAGTCGAGAGAAACCATGGGACCATAGCACTCACCCACTTCCGCAGCGGCGACGATCAGTGGACGAGGCCATCCACTGCTTTCCACTCCGGTGAGTATTGCTGGCTCGGTGATGTTAGGCCCAGGATTGAGTTGCACATCCCCGAAGAGCAGGAGGGTAGTGAACAAGTAGTTTAACAGTTTCCGATAAATGTTGGACTTGTGTTTGTTACGCCTAAGCGGTTCAGGGGAATAGAGAGCGAGGTAGACTTGGCTATTATTCAGAACATTATGGTATGCTGTGTGCTGTGCGCTCCCGTGGAACGGTGAACCAATGTGTTTGGTGTTGATATTCTCAAGCAGTCATCCCAGCAAGGACGCACTGAGATTATCAGTAGAGCAGCTACATAACTGACAATCATGGCAATATACTGGAGATAAAACACATAATTGCGCTTTAAATTTTAGCATGAGTTACTTAGCTGGGGTCGGCGTACACCTGATGTTTTAGATAAAATAACAGCATCTGTAGGAGAAGCAGCACCTGCCGCACCACCCTCACTTCCGTCTGCCATTGTTTGTTTGGGGCCAAAACAACAGGCCAGTAGCTGTTTTTTTACGGGCTCCTAACCAACTGTGCTATTTTTTATTTCTTTTTTGCATTGTTTGTAACTCATTCTGTACATAATGTTGCTGCTACCGTCTCTTATGAAAAGAGCTTCTGGACATCAGAACAGCGATTACTCACCTCAACCTGGATTAAGATTTATTCTTTAATGAGTCTGACGCTAAGAATATACTGCTTTGTCAAGACAAGGCCCAAATCCCTGTCATCAGCGTGAAGAAAAGACGGAGGAAAAGGGAGGGCTGCGGGGTGCCTTGTAAGAATTTGTCGACGAGGAGGTAAACCACCACTACCCTCCGTATTATTGGCCTATGTGAAATCATTGGAAAACAAAATTGGACAATCTACGATTAGGACTATCCTACCAACGGAACATTAAACTGTAATATCCTATGTTTCACCGAGACATGGCTGAACGACGACACGGATAATATAGAGCTGGCTGGCTTCTCAGTGCATCGGCAGGACAGAGCAGCTACGTCTGGTAAGACAAGGGGTGTGGGTGTGTGTCTATTGGTCAATAACTGCTGGTGCGCAATGTCTAATATTAAAGAAGCCTCAAAGTATTTCTCGCCTGAAGTAGAATACCTCATGATAAGCTGTAGACCACACTATCTACCAAGAGAGTTCTCATCTATATTATTCGTAGCCGTCTATTTACCACCCCAAACCGATGCTGGCACTAAGACCGCACTCAACGAGCTGTATAAGGCCATAAGCAAACAAAAAAATGCACATTCAGAAGCGGCGCTCCTAGTGGCCGGAGACTTTAATGTAGGCAAACTTAAATCTGTTTTACCTCATTTCTACCAGCATGTCACATGTGCAACCAGAGGGGGAAAAAAACTCTAGACCACCTTTACTCCACACACAGAGACGCATACAAAGCTCTCCCTCTCCCTCCATTTGGCAATCCTACCAATAATTCTATCCTCCTGATTCCTGCTTACAAGCAAAAACTAAAGCAGGAAGTACCAGTGACTCGCTCAATACGGAAGTGTTCAGATTACTCGGATGCTACGTTACAGGACTGTTTTACAAGCACAGACTGGAATATGTTCCGGGATTCATTCAATGGCATTGAGGAGTATGCCACCTCAGCCACCGGCTTCATCAATAAGTACATTGACGCAATCGTCCCCACAGTGACCGTACGTACATTTCCCAACCAGAAGCCATGGATTACAGGCAACATCCGCACCGAGCTAAAGGCTAGAGCTGCCGCGTTCAAGGAGTGGGACACCAATAAGAAATCCCGCTATGCCCTCAGACGAACCATCCAGCAGGCAAAGGGTCAATACAGGACTAAGATTGAATTCTACTACATCGGCTCAGATGCTCGTCGGATGTGGCAGGGCTTGAAAAATATTACAGACTACAAAGGGAAACCCAGACGCGAGCTGCCAAGTGACGCGAGCCTACCAGAAGAGCTAAATTATTTTTATGCTCGCTTCGAGGCCAGCAACACTGAAGCATGCATAAGACTACCAGCTGTTCCGGACGACTGTGTGATCACGCTCTCCGTAGCCGATATGAGCAAGACCTTTATACAGGTCAACATTCACAAAGCCGCAGGGCCAGACAAATTACCAGGACTTGTACTCATAGCATGCGCGGACCAACTGGCAAGTGACTTCACTGACATTTTCAACCTCTCACTGACCGAGTCTGTAATACCTACATGTTTCAAGCGGAACACCATAGTACCTGTGCCCAAGAAAGTGAAGGTAACCTGCCTAAATGATTACCGCCCCGTAGCACTCACGTTGGTAGCCATGAAGTGCTTTGAAAGGCTGGTCATGGCTCACATCAACACCATCATGCCGGAAACCCTAGACCCACTCCAATTCGCATACCACCATAACAGATCCACAGACAACACAATCTCAATCGCACTCCACACTGCCCTTTCACACCTGGACAAAAGGAACACCTATGTGGGAATGCTGTTCATTGACTAAAGCTCAGCGTTCAACACCATAGTGCCCACAAAGCTCATCACTAAGCTAAGGACCCTGGGACTAAACACCTCCCTCTGCAACCGGATCCTGGACTTCCTGACAGGCCGCCCCCAGGTTGTAAGGGTAGGCAACAACACATCTGCTATGCAGGCAACAACACTCTCTGCTACCGCACGGCATGCGGTACCGGAGCGCCAAGTCTAGGACAAAAGGGCTCCTTAACAGCTTCTACCCCCAAGCCATAAGACGTCTGAACAATTCATCAAATGGCCACCCAAACTATTTACATTGACCCCCACCCCTTTGATTTTACACTGCTGCTACTCGCTGTTTATTATCTATGCATAGTCACTTTACAAATTACCTCGACTAACCTGTACCCCCGCACCTTGATTCGGTAACTCGTTATTGTTATGTAATTTTCTTCTGTTACTTTTTTTTCTCCCCTTAATTTTTTCTCTCATTAGTTTATTGAGTAAATATTTTCTTAACTCTATTTCTTGAACTGCATTGTTGGTTAAGGGCTTATAAGTAAGCATTTCATGGTAAGGTCTACTACACCTGTTGTATTCAGCGCATGTGACTTTGAAATGTTGATTTGTTTGCAGTGTGAGCGAGAGAGGCAGGCCAGTACCTGTTTGGTGTGTGAGCGAGAGAGGCAGGCCAGTACCTGTTTGGTGTGTGAGCGAGAGAGGCAGGCCAGTACCTGTTTGGTGTGTGAGCGAGAGAGGCAGGCCAGTACCTGTTTGCAGTGTGAGCGAGAGAGGCAGGCCAGTACCTGTTTGGTGTGTGAGCGAGAGAGGCAGGCCAGTACCTGTTTGGTGTGTGAGCGAGAGAGGCAGGCCAGTACCTGTTTGGTGTGTGAGCGAGAGAGGCAGGCCAGTACCTGTTTGGCATTGAGGAAGAGGAAGGTCTTGCCAGTGAAAAGTTCTTTACGTTCTGGCCTCTCGGTCAGGTCCACCTCATCCTTATTCAGACTGGGCTCGTCTATCTCTGGGAAGAAACTATTAACACCCACAAACAGTCCTTCAATAACATTGAAGGGATAGTGAGCGATTTGGGCAATTTAAAAAATACAATTTCATCAATTTCAGAATAAGGCTGTAACATAACAAAATGTGGAAATGCACTGTAGGTATATAAAATGAGGCCTGGATGAAGTGGCAGCTATTATTGTGTGGTTTGTGGAGGTGAGCAGCAGTCTTGTGTGTGGTGTCTCTTAGTACCTCTCAGCTTTTGGAGGTGGTTGTTTCTGTTGCAGGGCTTTGGTGAGCTCAGTGAAAAACTCCTGCTTGACTATGGGCCGACAGCACAGCAAAGCACAGATAGTCTGCATGGGGAGAGAGCACATTCTGTATGTACAGATGAATTAACACACACACACACACACACACACACACACACACACACACACACACACACAGTTTGTGGTCATGTGTTGACCTTGATGGTGACTTTAACAGTGGGCATGACCAGGTGAGTGCAGTCCTGTGTCCAGGTGTTGGTCAGCCGGCCACCCAGAAGCTGCAGGGTCTGAGACAGTGAGACCTTCCCTTCATTATCAACACAGGACGAGCACACCACCGCAGTTACCTGCTGCACACTGGAGAGAGAGAGACATTTCAAAATATAGATTTCTAATTTGTTTCCATCAAAATTCTTATCATTGCGTAAATGTGGGTGCACACCTGAACTTGCTGTGAAAGACCCCAAATGTCACTCTGTCCCCTGCCGTCAGGCTGCGAGGGGTTTCTCCTGACAGACGCTCCTCGTTAACAAACGTGCCATACTTAGAACTGTCCTTCAGGGTCAGGGCCTGGCACACAACAACAGTCTGTTGGTTACATCTACTTTATGAAAAACTCTCTTAACCAAACAATACAAGACGTGGATTTTGATATCCCTAAAAACAAGTGTCTCCTTATGTAACACATGTACAACATTAGGCAAAAAACCCAGCTCTGTCTACAAGACAAGATTCATGCTGGCTAGTTAGGATGGTGAACAGTGCGAGAGCACCTTCTACTGCAAGGGAGACATGACAGCATTTGATGGACTAGGGACTGCTCACATTCAGCCTATATATTTTTCAGTGAAGTATTTAGCAGTTGTAGGGTAGTGCTCTGGTTAAGCGGGTGTGTAGGGTTTGTGTGTGTGAGTAAAATTACTATAAAGAATATCCCCGTCTCTCTCACCTGATCTGTAGCAGTGAGGTGAGCATGAGCCCGGCTGATGGACTGGTCATTGGGCAGGATGACCTCACAGTTCTTACGCCCCACCACATACTCCTTATCTGGCAGGAGGTAGTGGGTGACACCTGGGACATGATATGTCATGAGATTGAATAATGAGAAAAGTAATGTTCTTATTCAAAACAACTGGAGGATGATTAAGGGCTTAATCATCATATGTTATGCGTTAGATAGAAGATTACCAACTGCAACAGTGTAGGACTGCACGTTAGCTTGCTAGCCAGGTGTAACTTGGATGAATTGTGTCATAGGAATAATACTAGCTAGCTAATTAACGTTAGACATTAACAATTTTTAATAGTTACTGTAACAGATTTGATTCTCATCTTCTAAGCGCGTATTCTAATACTCCAAAATACACTGAGAAACATAGCTAGCTAACATCTAGAACGAGCTGTCAAATGTAGCTAGCTACTAATGTTGTTAGCTGGTGGGTTGGTCATCCACTATGGCTAAGATAGCTAACGTTACTGTAGCTAACTAGAGCTGGGCAAAACAGAAGTTACCTCCGGATTCTAAAGGGTTCAGTGTCCACATGTTATAATACACTACGAGCTATGGAACGAACCGCCGAACATGTGCTCTTCTCTGTCGATAACTAGCTAGCTAGGTATACATCTACAAATAGTAAAATATCTAATGCGAGTCCGAGTTGCGTACAGTCAGCGCGAAAGTCCACATCAACTTCCTTTCAAAATAAGAGTCCCAACTGTGGGCATTGACATGATGCCGCTACTTATCAACTGAATCCAGTATAATTTTGTAATATGTAGTCCCCCATACAGTGATACCTGCCAATGGTTCGTGAGAATATGTGCACAAAACAGAAAGGCCAATGTCTGACTGTGCTTCAAATGTGCTTTATGTAGTGACAATATCAGTGAGGTGTATTCATGGATGCCAAGGGAAGCCAGGCTTCCCCCAAAAATGTAAAGAAAAAAACACAATAATTTATCTTTCTATCACACCGGAGAAAGCATCCGAGCGAGTGAAACAGCGCCCCTCTGTCTCTGTATGTGTAGGCCATCTAACTAATGTTGTCTAATCAAAAATAGTATGACATCATTGTCACCTGTATGGCCTCCCTTGATAAAAAAAAAAGTGTACAATAATAGCCCATGTTGAGCTAACTGAGCAAGCTCAACTGTGAATGGTGTCAAGGGAAGCCAGTTTGGATTTGGCTTCACTCTAATCACATCACATGGAGAGCAATACCTAATTGGTCTTGTCTACACTTGACACTTACATGTGACTTCTGCTATCAGACTACGAAGCTCGCATTGTGCGGATTTCCCCTCAGTCTTGATGAAATCAGGCTACTGAAAGCGCATACAGTGGGGGACTTCAGCACTCAGCACTCCTCCCACAAGTCTCAAGAAAACTTGTGTTTTGGGACAGAGGCACCTTTTCATTATAACATTGGAGGAAATACATTCCTAGTGTACGGGGAACGTGTTTGCTGGCCTCAAATGCTAGCCAGCTAGTTAATATTAAGAAAAACTATTTTTGGGGGGCTAGAGTTATGCTAACTCGTTTGCAATCCCTTTAGCCTTGCTTGCTATCTTGCTGGCTAGCTACAGAGGTTAGCTGGCTACTTAGAGTCTAAAGACCTGTCATACAGAGAAGGTAGGCCCACACACACACACACACACACACACACACACACACACACACACACACACACACACACACACACCCTGACAGCTGCAACATAGCCTCAATACATACACACACACGCTATTATGACTTGCCTTCGTCATCTCCTCTTGTTTCCCTGCAGTGATTGTCCCTGTGCAAACAGTGTGGACTCACTCAGATAACAGTTGCCCCAGGAAGCAGTTATTTTTATGGATCCCCCAAACTGGATGTGACATGTGGTTTCAGAGAGTTAAACCACTAGTGATCATGTGGCTTCAGAGAGTTAAACCACTGGTGATCATGTGGCTTCAGAGAGTTAAACCACTGGTGATCTTGTGGCTTCAGAGAGTTAAACCACTGGTGATCATGTGGCTTCAGAGAGTTAAACCACTGGTGATCATGTGGCTTCAGAGAGTTAAACCACTGGTGATCTTGTGGCTTCAGAGAGTTAAACCACTGGTGATCTTGTGGCTTCAGAGAGTTAAACCACTGGTGATCATGTGGCTTCAGAGAGTTAAACCACTGGTGATCATGTGGCTTCAGAGAGTTAAACCACTGGTGATCATGTGGCTTCAGAGAGTTAAACCACTGGTGATCATGTGGCTTCAGAGAGTTAAACCACTGGTGATCTTGTGGCTTCAGAGAGTTAAACCACTGGTGATCATGTGGCTTCAGAGAGTTAAACCACTGGTGATCATGTGGCTTCAGAGAGTTAAACCACTGGTGATCATGTGGCCTCAGAGAGTTAAACCACTGGTGATCATGTGGCTTCAGAGAGTTAAACCACTGGTGATCATGTGGCCTCAGAGAGTTAAACCACTGGTGATCATGTGGCCTCAGAGAGTTAAACCACTGGTGATCATGTGGCTTCAGAGAGTTAAACCACTGGTGATCTCTATCAATGTAGCTGTTTAGTAACCATTAACCTATGCCATCACGGGACAGCAGATGAGTGTTTGGTTTCTGTGCATGTGTGTGTGTTTGGTTTGCGTTTGTATGTGTGTGTGTGTGTGTGCACCCTTGTGTGTTTATGAGGGAGGGAAAGTCATTGAGAGAAGGTGTCTGCAATATTTGAGGGACCATGTTGTAAGACCACATAAAATGACCACTCAGTATACCAGACGTACTCCTATAGCTCCTTCCACCAGCCTCCTCTGCTATATACAGTTGAAGTCGGAAGTTTACATACACTTAGGTTGGAGTCATTAAAACTCGTTTTTCAACCACTCCACAAATGTATTGTTAACAAACTATAGTTTTGGCAAGTCGGTTAGGACATCTACTTTGTGCATGACACAAGTAATTTTTCCAACAATTGTTTAAAGACAGATTATTTCACTTATAATTCGCTGTATTATAATTCCAGTGGGTCAAAAGTTTACATACACTAAGTTGACTGTGCCTTTAAACAGCTTGGAACATTCCAGAAAATGATGTCATGGCTTTAGAAGCTTCTGATCGGCTAATTGACATAATTTGAGTCAATTGGAGGTGTACCTGTGAATGTATTTCAAGGACTACCTTCAAACTCAGTGCCTCTTTGCTTGACATCATGGGAAAATCAAAATATATCAGCCAAGACCTAAGAAAAAAAATGTAGACCTCCACAAGTCTGGTTCATCCTTCGGAGCAATTTCCAAACGCCTGAAGGTACCACGTTCATCTGTACAAACAATTGTACGCAAGTATAAACACCATGGGATCACGCAGCCATCACACCGCTCAGGAAGGAGACGCATTCTGTCTCCTAGAGATGAACGTACTTTGGTGCGAAAAGTGCAAATCAATCCCAGAACAACAGCAAAGGACCTTGTGAAGATGCTGGAGGAAACAGGTACAAAAGTATCTATATCCACAGTTAAACAAGTCCTGTATCGGCATAACCTGAAAGGCCGCTCAGCAAGGAAGTGCTGGACTGCTCCAAAACCGCCATAAAAAGCCAGACTACGGTTTGCAACTGCACATGGGGACAAAGATCATACTTTTTGGAGGAATGTTCTCTGGTCTTATGAAACAAAAATAGAACTGATTGGCCATAATGACCATCGTTATGTTTGGAGGAAAAAGGGGGAGGCTTGCAAGCCGAAGAACACCATCCAAACCGTGAAGCACGGGGGTGGCAGAATCATGTTGTGGGGGTGCTTTGCTGCAGGAGGGACTGGTGTACTTCACAAAATAGATGGCATCATGAGAATGGAAAATTATTAGGATATATTGAAGCAACATCTCAAGGCATCAGTCAGGAAGTTAAACATTGGTCACAAATGGGTCTTCCAAAGTTATGTCAAAATGGCTTAAGGACAACAAAGTCAAGGTATTGGAGTGGCCATCACAATCCTCAATTCTATAGAAAATTTGTGGGCTGAACTGAAAAGCGTGTGTGAGCAAGGAGGCCTACAAACCTGACTCATTTACACCAGCTCTGTCAGGAGGAATGGGCCAAAATTCACCCAACTTATTGTGGGAAACTTGTGGAAGGCTACCCAAAACGTTTGACCCAAGAAACGTTTGACCAAAGTTAAACAATTTAAAGGCAATGCTACCAAATACTAATTGAGTGTATGTAAACTTCTGACCCACGGGGAATGTGATGAAAGAAATAAAAGCTGAAATAAATAATTCTCCCAACTATTATTCAGACATTTCAAATTCTTAAAATAAAGTGGTGATCCTAACTGACCCAAGACAGGGAATTTACTCGGATTAAATGTCAGGAATTGTGAAAAACTGAGTTTAAATGTATTTGTCTAAGGTGTATGTAGACTTCCGACTTGAACTTTACCCATTGCGTGCCTGAACATATTTCTTTAGCAGATGCACTTTACTTTAGATTACGAGGAAGTCTTTTAATGGCTGCATTGTCCAACAATTGCTTTATGATGCAATTACATTAATACATTCATGCATATCAGTCATTATGTATAACAAGAGGTTCTATCAATTATGATGAGTCATTAAAGCTCGAATCCTTAATTGAAATAATAACAAAGTGGCTAACCCCGCCTGTGTTTTGGTAAAAAGCTGAGGGATGGGCCTGGAGAAATGAAACCACTTTCAAATTTAAAGCAAGAGCTATGTATGCAAGGACTGACCATCCATGATATCAATATTATTGTTTTAACCATGTTTTGAGGCTGTACAGTGTTTGTTTACATTGACTTTGTTTACAAACATTGGAGTATAACAAGCCTATATATGGGTTAAGATGGTGTATGACAGTTGAACTAAGCCCATGAGGCATTTAGAAGTTATATTCTTCAAGAATCAATGGCTATTAATGTATATTATTAAGTCCTACAATGGATGTAGCAACTAAGGATTCTAGCTTTAAAATGTGTTTGTGAATATGGCATCACTGTGTTTCACTGCAGCCATCTAATTATGTAGATATAGGCAATCTTATCCACACTATTTCAAAGTTTTGTGTGTGTGTGTCAGAGTTTATCTTGTAATCTGTTGTTTATACACATTAATGTTCTTTCTTCTTGAAATTGTTTGTATTCACCACCTTGGGTGTCCTGATAACACTCACAAAACAACACACACACACACACACACACCGTGTGTGATACATACAGGAGATATAGAGATCTATGGTGCTGCTGTGAAACCATATTGATATTTTCTGTCCTATCCTGGGTAAGCAGCATCTCATAGATATTCATATTGTCTGACATCAGAAAACCCACCCACCCAGTATACACTACTACCCACATCAGTCAAATTGACATCATTGTGATGTGCAATACATTTTTCCTAATGCTCTCAGAAGCATGTACAGAGTGGTGTAAAGCAATTAAGTACAAATTCTTTAAAGTACTACTTAAGTAGTTTTGGGGGGTAAACCAGACAAAATTAAACGGGCCTATTTATATAATGAATATGAATTCAGAAGACAGAAATGATTAAATATTAAAGTATTAGACCTCTCACTAAAGGCTTCAGTCATACAAAAGTTATACTTAAATCAGAACTGGTTCACTAGGAAATTAATAAGAATGTCTCACCCTATGTTCAAAAATGGCCTTTTCCCTTTATTCAGATTACAACCTCTCACTTTCAGTTATTTGAAAAGGAAATCATCTCCCAAATATCGCTATTTTTAAAACAAGCCTTGGAAAGTTGCAATTTCAATTTAATCCTCCAGAAAAAACAGAATATAGATTGCAAAATAGTTGGGAAGAGATTTTTGACGTACCGATTCCATGGCACATGGTTTATGAACTGATACGCAAAACGACGCCAGATTCAAAACTTAGAATTTTTCATTTTAAATTATTTCATTTTAAATTAATTCTTGCAACCAATATATGGGTGATACAACCTTCCCAGCTCTGCAGATTTAGCTGCGAACAGACAGAATCATTAGATCATTTGTTTTGGTACTGTCCATATGTATCTTGTTTTTGGTCACATGTCCAGGAATGGCTGAAGAATTGCAACATTTACTTCCAGCTAACTCTGCAGATAGCACTACTGGGTGATCTGAAAAGTCATAGTCAATCAATCCATAATATAATAATACTTTTAGCAAAAACTTTCATTTACAATCTGTGGAAATTATGAGAATAGAAAGGTTCAGAACTTTTGTGAAACATCACAGCACACTTGAAAAATATATGGCAAATAGAAATCCAATATGGATGGTGTTAAGAGATAGATGGGAGGGGTTGAATGGAGCAGAAGGTTGGGAATAATAGCAACTAATAACAAGAAGATAACTAATGTAAAACATACGGTGTCCGTAAAACATATATTGGTTCAGAAATTTGGTGAAAGAAACAGATGGAGAGGTTGAGGTTAGCGGAAGGACAGGAGTAAAAACAAACAAAATAGAACTATTGTAAAATAGACTGTGCCATAAAATGTATACAGTCTGTATAAGCTGGAAGTAGAAGCCTAAGTGTTGTTGTTCACTAGTTTACTCCAATTAGGGAGGGGTGGTAGGGTTAGAAAGTAATAAAGGAAAAAATATATATATAAAGATGTGTATGTATATGTATTTATATGTATCTATGTATGTATCTATTTATGTATGTGTATATGTATGTATCTATGTATGTACAGTGTGTATGTATGTAAACTCAGCAAAAAAAGAAATGTCCTCTCACTGTTAACTGCGTTTATTTTCAGCAAACTTATCGTGTAAATATTTGTATGAACATAACAAGATTCAACAACTGAGACATAAACTGAACAAGTTCCACAGACGTGACTAACAGAAATTTAATGTGTCCCTGAACAAAGAGGGGGTCAAAATCAAAAGTAACAGTCAGTATCTGGTGTGGCCACCAGCTGCATTAAGTACTGCAGTGCATCTCCTCCTCCTCCTCCGCACCAGGTTTGCCAGTTCTTGCTGTGAGATGTTACCCCACTCTTCAAACCAAGGCACCTGCAAGATCCCAGACATTTCTGGGGGGAAATGGCCCTAGCCCTCACCCTCCGATCCAACAGGTCCCAGACGTGCTCAATGGGATTGAGATCCGGTCTTTTCGCTGGCCATGGCAGAACACTGACATTCCTGCCTTGCAGGAAATCACCCACAGAATGAGCAGTATGGCTGGTGGTATTGTCATGCTGGAGGGTCATGTCAGGATGAGCCTGCAAGAAGGGTACCACATGAGGGAGGAGGATGTCTTCCCTGTAACGCATAGCGTTGAGATTGCCTGCAATGACAACAAGCTCAGTCTGATGATGCTGTGACACACCACCCCAGACCATGACGGACCCTCCACCTCCAAATCGATCCCGCTCCAGAGTACAGGCATCGGTGTAACGCTCATTCCTTCGACGATAAACGCGAATCCGACCATCACCCCCGGTGAGACAAAACTGCGACTCGTCAGTGAAGAGCACTTTTTGCCAGTCCTGTCTGGTCCAGCGACGGTGGGTTTGTGCCCATAGGTGACGTTGTTGCCGGTGATGTCTGGTGAAGATCTGCCTACAACAGGCCTACAAGCCCTCAATCCAGCTTCTCTCAGCCTATTGTGGACAGTCTGAGCACTGATGGAGGGATTGTGCGTTCCTGGTGTAACTTGGGCAGTTGTTGTTGCCATCCTGTACCTGTCCCGCAGGTGTGATGTTCGGATGTACCGTGTTGTTACACGTGGTCTGCCACTGCGAGGACGATGAGCTGTCCGTCCTGTCTCCCTGTAGTGCTGTCTTAGGCATCTCACAGTACGGACATCTGCAGTCCTCATGCCTCCTTACAGCATGCCTAAGGCACGTTCACGCAGAAGAGCAGGGACCCTGGGCCTCTTTCTTTTGGTGTTTTTCAGAGTCAGTAGAAAGGCCTCTTTAGTGTCCTAAGTTTTCATAACTGTGACCTTAATTGCCTACCGTCTGTAAACTGCTAGTGTCTTAACGACCGTTCCACAGGTGCATGTTCATTAATTGTTTATGGTTCATTGAACAAGCATGGGAAACAGTGTTTAAACCCTTTACAATGAAGATCTGTGAAGTTATTTGGATTTTTACGAATTAGCTTTGAATGACAGGGTCCTAAAAAAGGGACGTTTCTTTTTTTGCTGAGTTTATATGTGTTTATATATTTGCAAAAAAATATATGGGGGATTGGAAGTGATGCAGACAATTACATTGATGGAAGCTACATTCTATCTGCAATATTAAAGCTGATCTACCCCCTAAAGATAAATGTATAAATAAAAATAATACATTTTGGGGGGTATCTGTACTTTATTATTTACATTTTTGACAACTTTTACTTAACTACATTTCTTTAAAACATTATGTACTTTTTACTCCATACGTTTATCCAGACACCAAAAAGAACAATTTACATGTTGAATGCTTAGCAGGACAGAAAAATGGTTCAATCACGCACTTATCAAGAGAACATCCCTGGTTATTCCTACTGACTGATCTGGCAGACTCACTAAAAACAAATGCTTCGTTTGTAAATTATATCTAGAGTGTTGGAATGTGCCCCTGGCTATCCGTAAATTTTAAAAAACTAAATTGTGCCGTTTGCTTAATATAAGCAATTTGAAATTATTAATGCTTTTACTTTTGATATTTAAGTATATTTTTGCAATTAAATTTACTTTTGATACTTAAGTATATTTGAAACTAAATAATTGTTTACTTTTATTCAAGTAGTACTTTACCAGGTGACTTTCACTTTTACTTGTCATTTTCTATTAAGGTATCTTTACTTTTACTCAAGTATGACAATTGGGTATTTTTTCCACCACTGCATGTATACATCACACACATGATGATATTACTCATTATCCTTAATCATATTAGCCGTTGCTTAGCGACTAGCACAAACTCTTAGTGTCTGGAAGTAATGTGGAAAGTCTCTCATTCCCAAACTAAGTCAAAGATATAATTAAAATATAAAATAGCCTGCCAAAGACTTCTCGCAATATCTCTGCATAGGTAATACTGTTGAGCGACATGGATTCAGAGAGGGGTGAGTAAGGGAGAGAAGAGGGAGAGAGGGTGTGAGAGAAAAAGAGAGCAAGGGGGGAAGAAAGAGGGAGGGAGGGAGGGAGGGAGGGAGGGAGGGAGGGAGGGAGGGAGGGAGGGAGGGAGGGAGGGAAATGAGACAACGATCAGTTTTACTGTCTCTGTGAGGTTTGATATTTTGATGTGGAGTTTTTGGAAGGTCAATCCACGTCCATCCTCTTAAATGTAGAGGCAACATCAGCAGCCTCCACAGTTTGGACCACTTCCTATCTGTGGGACTGGGATGGACTGTTATGGCCATGGACCACTTCATATCTTTGGGACTGGGATGGGCTGCTATGGCCATGGACCACTTCCTATCTGTGGGACTGGGATGGGCTGCTATGGCCATGGACCACTTCCTATCTGTGGGACTGGGATGGGCTGCTATGACCATGGACCACTTCCTATCTGTGGGACTGCGATGGGCTGCTATGGCCATGGACCACTTCCTATCTGTGGGACTGGGATGGGCTGCTATGGCCATGGACCACTTCCTATCTGTGGGACTGGGATGGACTGCTATGTCCATGGACCACTTCATATCTTTGGGACTGGGATGGGCTGCTATGGCCATGGACCACTTCCTATCTGTGGGACTGGGATGGGCTGCTATGGCCATGGACCACTTCCTATCTGTGGGACTGGGATGGGCTGCTATGACCATGGACCACTTCCTATCTGTGGGACTGGGATGGGCTGCTATGGCCATGGACCACTTCCTATCTGTGGGACTGGGATGGGCTGCTATGGCCATGGACCACTTCCTATCTGTGGGACTGGGATGGACTGCTATGGCCATGGACAACTTCCTATCTGTGGGACTGGGATGGGCTGCAATGGCCATGGACCACTTCCTATCTGTGGGACTGGGATGGACTGCTATGGCCATGGACCACTTCCTATCTGTGGGACTGGGATGGGCTGCTATGACCATGGACCACTTCCTATCTGTGGGACTGCGATGGGCTGCTATGGCCATGGACCACTTCCTATCTGTGGGACTGGGATGGGCTGCTATGGCCATGGACCACTTCCTATCTGTGGGACTGCGATGGGCTGCTATGGCCATGGACCACTTCCTATTTGTGGGACTGGGATGGGCTGCTATGACCATGGACCACTTCCTATCTGTGGGACTGGGATGGGCTGCTATGGCCATGGACCACTTCCTATCTGTGGGACTGGGATGGGCTGCTATGGCCATGGACCACTTCCTATTTGTGGGACTGGGATGGGCTGCTATGACCATGGACCACTTCCTATCTGTGGGACTGGGATGGGCTGCTATGACCATGGACCACTTCCTATCTGTGGGACTGGGATGGGCTGCTATGACCTTGGACCACTTCCTATTTGTGGGACTGGGATGGGCTGCTATGGCCATGGCTCATAACTGTACTAAGGTGCCATTATAATTAGCCTACTGTTCACTTCTGATTAGTGCACATCGGATAACACAATCTTTGTGTAAGTGCATCAGTCCCAATTTAGATATCCACAGTGGATTTGGTATATCTGCGCCTGATATCTATATAGTAATTATAAACTATTGCAGATAGTAAAAGTCAACTGTACCCTCAGTGACCTGACAACCAGATACAATTCGCTGTACTGCCCATAAAAATGCACATTTGCATTTGTTGATGGACAAACCGTAGTGAACTGTAAATGGTTGTTTGTTTAGTGGGCGGAGTCTGTTGGCAGCTGCCAAACTGGAGGTGCAAATATTGCGAAAGAGATGATGGATTCCCTACACACCAATACTCTGACATCAAACGTCATTAACCCTCACACCTCCGCACTTCTCATTTGTTCAATGTTTTCTGTATACACAGCAGACACGGATCTTATCTCTTGAAACACTGTGGCAACATTTTCCAATCAGTCTTTTCCAGGTTTAACCGTCTTTATTCAAAGTAGATGCAATAGCAAAGACAATATATATATTTTTAAATGAAATCTAAGCAGCCAAATACTACATTACATTACCTGAATGTTGTCAATTGGTTATTTTAATAATGTTAAAACATATAAAATAGAAATGTTTGTTTCATTTTAATTTACAATATAGTCGTCCATGCTCGTCTATTCAAAAACTGGATAACTCTTTAGAATAAAATAAAATAATAGCTCATGAATAAAGCATTTTTAAAATGATTTACAAACAATACAAACCCTGATTATCTGACTCGACTGGCCTGTTAGTATCCATGGTCTGTAGATGTGTGCCAGGCTCTGTAGGAATATGTCTGATATTTAGTTGACTTGATTACGCAGGAGAACAACCGAATATCAAACATATCACACAGCCCCTGGCCAAACAGGACCCCGTGCAGCCATCCTGTCTTCTGTCTGAAAAGAGACAGATATGGGTGGGTTTTTAGGACAGATCATTTGTATGCTAGTGTTAAGAGTTAGAGAGATGATGAAAAAGAATCAGGAAAAGGTGAATTTGGACATCAACCTGAACAATTTATTTAAAAAAATTAAAAAAACGGTGGTATAAACTGGTTTAAGACATTTGATGTAAGTGCACATTTAACATGTTATTTAGTTTCATAAGGAGAGGACCAGACATGAATGATATCCAGAGTTCCACCTACAGCAAAGTAACAGAGCAGAGGGAAGAGCCCTTTGTGGGGAGAGAGTAAAGGTGGGTTGGGAGGGACAGACGAAACAGATGAAAGACAGGAAACCAACTGATCCAACAGTCCTACAGAGCAAGAGAGAGAGAATCTTATACTTACAATGTTTTCTATGTCCCAATAGCATAGTCCTATTTATCTTGGTCCAGTATGTGTGTGTCATATCCATTGCCCATGTTCTGGGTTGTTGACATGAAGAGCAACAGCCGTTCAATGCATGTCCCATTCACACATCTACTCTAGTAACAAAGGTGTTAGGTCTCAGCATGTGGGTGCGTAGGTTTGTGAAGTTTCCGTAAAGTATGTAAGTACAAGTCTATGTCTTTTTAAAGTGCTGGGGTATTTGAGAACATATGTGTGTGTGTGTGTAGCTGTGTGGTGTGTAGCTGTGTGTCAGTGTGTAGTGTGGTTGTGGTCTGTGTGTAAGAGTTTGTGTGAGTTCCCTGTGGGACGAGGTATATATACACCCCTGTAGATTTGGGGGGCTCCACACACACCCATACATAATTAGGAGTGTATTGATTGCTGTGGCCTAGGGCCCTTCCTCCCTGCATTAGCTGGATCAATACATCAGACTTTCATCCAGCTGTGAGTTCACACACTCACACACCCACATGGTCATAGACTAAAGTCAATTAACTCCATGTTTGAATATATGTTCTTAGCTGTAACTATGGCTATAACGTCACTGTAACTATGGCTAGAATGTCACATACAGCCTTATAAGTGGACTATCTTTGTGAGTTTAGTAGATAGGAAAGTTGTTTGGATTGATTGTTGCTCTCTCCAGCAGTGGCCCTGTGGTGGGCCTACTGTGGATGGATGTACTGTAGACAAGATATAAATAACCTGTGTTTTCTCCTTACAGCCTTTTTCTTTATTTTCAACCACCCCCTGTCATCAAGGAGCCCTGGTTGTCAAGGTGAACCTAGTCGTCATGTTGACCTTAGTCATCAAGGTGACCTCTGGTTGTCAATGGAACCCCATGGTGGCTTGTGATGTCATCTGGTGAGATTCTGCCGTGTGTCTGTGTATCTCACTCTGAATGCAGGTCAAGGGTCAACACTCTTGATGCGTGAAGGGCTCAATGAGAGCAGAGCAACACTTCTCTGGGTGGTATGAACCCACACCTTTAGGGGTAGAATGAGGGAGGAATCTGAAAAGGGAAAATCAACCAGTTCAACAAGGGGTTTGGTGTTGTGTCGTGTGAAGGGATTCACAGTCTTATTTCACAATCATCCAAATATTCTGTTTACTTCCCTTCTTTCAATCATGAGCCTGCCTCAGATGTGCCATCTACTGAGTTCCTGTAGGACAAAAAGGGTACAAAGGATATTATAAAGTAAATATGAACAACAAAAAATCTGACTGTTTTCCAGCAAAACCGACCAACAGAGGGTTATTAAAAAAAATGTATATGAGGCTCCAACTACATATACTTAAACTTATACAACATTATAAAAAAAATTATCATACATTTACAATACAATTTAAAGTCTAAATGAAGTCTGGTTCAGCTTTGCAGCATGATTAAGTCTAATAGTAACAATTCTATTTATCTGTTGAGGATTTGTCATCTGTTAATTTCTAATTCTATTTATCCTGTACTGTTAGAACATGTAGTACTTTCATATTAAACTGAATGACTAAGAATAATTTAACGTCATGACTACCACCTTACATCATTTGAATTGTCTACTTCCTCATTGCTTCGATTAAGGACAGATATTAGGCATATCAGGACATACTATATGTATTAGTGATGTTAGTGGGATGTTGGGCAGAGGTCCACTCCCCCATCCCATCCTATCCCTCCCTCCTCCCCCTTTCCCCACTCTCTCTGTCCTACAGTTGCCGGGCGGTAACAGTGACCTTGTGAGTTTGCTGGAGCGGAAGGATAGTTCCCTAATTGGCTAGGCCTAATTTAAGCCTGAAGGGAGCATTGTCATCTGTGGAGGGAGGTAGGGGGGAGGGAGGTAGGGGGGAATAGAAAGAGAGAAGGGGGAGGCAGAGGGGAAGAGATAGGAGGGAGAAAGGTGGAGAGGGGGAGACATTAAATGGATAGGAGAGGGAGAGCAAGTGAAAGGTAAAGATAAAAGGACAGAGAGTGAACAGGATGGAGTGACAGAAAGACAGTCTCTGCAGTCTCCACAGTATATTGTATGAAAAAAAATAAGGACAATTATTTTATACCAATACAATTGCACAGAGAAAAACATGTAATTCTCAAAAAGACACGTGTCTAAATTATTGGCACCATTAAATATTCTTATATTTTATCCGAATTAACATTTTTCTTTTTTAAGTTGATCTCAGTTTAAGGAACTGAATTGTGGATTTCCATTGCTTCCTGTTTCACTGGGGCATAAAAATGAGGTAACACGCATGTAAAATCCCTCTGTCATTCATCACCTTGGGGAAAGGCAAAGCACTCACAAATAAGAGACATGGTTGTTGACTTTCATAAAATCAGGCAGTGTGTACGATTTTTTTTCTGAAAAAACAAATATACCACTTAATGTTATTAAGGCAACAATTTTGAAGTTTTAAACCACTGGAACAGTGGTAAACTTGCCTGGTATCGGATGCAAGTATATCTTGTCCCCAGTGGTGTAGTGGTAAAATTGCAATACTTGGTTGCATCTTCGGGTCACCAAATCTACAATGAGACGCCACCTCCATGCCAGTTGGCTATTTGGAAGGGCTTCAGTAAAAAGCCTTTACTGAGAGGAACCAGCATATGGAAACGCCTGGGGTTTACTAAACGGCATTGGCACTTTGACTGGAACAAGAAATAGAGCTCTTTGGCCATGCACACTAGTGTTGGGTTTGGTGTCAAAAGAAGAATGCATATGCAGAAAATAGCCTCATACCTACTGTAAAATATGGTGGCGGATCTTTGATGTTAAAAGGCTGTTTTGCTTCCACTTGTCCTGGGGCCCTTGTTAAGGTCAACAGCATCATGAACTCGTAGTACATTTTTTGGGGAAACTTGGCCGCAAGTGGATCTTCCAGCAAGACAATGACCCCAAGCAAACATCCACAAATAAATGCTTAATTGACCACAAAAATCTACATTTTGCAATGGCCATCTCAGTCTCCGGACTAAAGAAACCTGTGGTTTGAACTGAAGAGGCCAGTCCATAAGCACAGGCCAACAGATATCAGGGATCTGGAAAGATTCTGTATGGAGGAATGGTCTAAGATCCTTCAATCTCATAAAACATCCTAGAAAAAGGCTCAAACACATTATCCTGGCTTGGTGTGGGTACACAAAGCATTGAAAACAGGTGTGCCAATAACTTTGACACTTGTCTTTGAGATAAAAATATATAAATACTTGTTCAACAAAATATTTTTCTCTGAGCAATTGTATTACTATAAATCTTATTTTTATTTGAGCACACAATATACACAATAGCTTAATATTTGTATTATATAGTACTTTTTGCTCATCTTTATCAAGGGTGCCAATAATGAGGTGACTTCATTCTATATGAGTTTTACATCATTGTGATACTCTAACAGATCTCCAGCAGCTGTTATTAGTTATTTGTCTTGAAATGTTTAAAGATGGAGGGAATCAGAACATACAGTAAACAATGCCAATGTTTGTGCTCACATTAAATATGAAATGGTTCTGTATCAATAGTTAATCAAATCCACATTCAAAACTTTCCTTTAGGGTTAAGCTTTATTACATCAGAATCAGACTAACAGAAATAACAGTTAGTTTAATCCACGACTTTTGATTGGTCAATGCTATGGTCGCCACCCCTGCAAAATACCGTCACCGGGGTAACAGAGTGAGGATGATGAGGAGTGACAGAGAGAGGCTCTGGACTTTCCGATTGGTCGATACTGGTGGCACATACACATTTGTTCAAATCACACACAAACACCCCCTGAGGGAGGGTCATACTGAGAGAGAGGAATGGACAAGGTTAACAAAAACTATTCAATATCCACTCATGTTAGATGGTAGTTAATAGACACTCTAAAGTAGCACGAAGGACAAGTTCTAACGAGTTTAAAAAGAAACAGAGAAATGTCCTGCAGAAGGTCTCCATTTTTCATCCGCCTTCCTTATGTCTTTTCTTTGATTCCATGTTGCTCTTCCCGTTCTCGTCGCCCACCCTAAAAACAAACAAAGGTCAAAATGAAAGAGTCAGTCATCCTTCACACAACAAAGGAAAATACAACCAACATCCTGATAGACAGATGAGACATTGTTCCAGAGGTGGATAATACATCTGTCATGCACACACCTCTGTCAACAATGAGAGATGGGGATAATAACTAGGACATCATAAAGCTGGTTAACAACATCATACTGACACTAGTCAACTCTAATACAGTCCCAGACACCAAGACTCAAAAGATAGTGACACTGTATTTGACTGAAATACTATCCTTTTTCATGATAGAAGCCCTTTTTTATGATGGTGTTTTTGAGTCTTATCTGGCATTTCTACATAATAACATGTATCTTCACTGCTATAAGCTGTTTCCTAATGCTATCAAGAGAATACCAATCAGTGGAATGCTAACAGAAAAAGACAGAACAAAAGATACCCAGCTCTGCTCATCTCATCTTTGGAGCCTCAGGTTTGGGAACATCTGGTTTGGGGGCAGCCTCTTGTTTAGGGGCTTCTTTAGGAGAATCAGGTTTGGGAGCATCTGGTTTGGATTCTTCTGGTTTGGGGGCATCTGGTTTTGGAGTGGCCTCTTGTTTAGGCGGTTCATCCCCACACAGTTTCCTTTGGGAGTCAGAGACAGATAGAGCTAATGTGTGCAAGTGTCCATATACCTGTGGTGTACAGGTATACATACAGATGGACATGTATAGAGGTGTTCCATGTTCAGGGCTCCAGTCCCAGTCTCTTACCTTCCCTCTACAGAGTCCTTCTTCACAAAGACACACACTTTGCTGCGCTGCGCCACCTGCTGTTTGAGAGACGTCATCTCTGCTTCCCAGGCAGCCTTTTGCTTCTCAAACTCAGCTACAGGACCAGACAGAGAGGGGGTTAGATGCTACAGGACACAACATGGGGCTAAAAGCTACAGGACAGAGACAGAACATGGAGCTTAAAGGCTACAGGACAGAGACAGAACATGGAGCTTAGAGGCTACAGGACAGAGACAGAACACGGAGCTTAGAGGCTACAGGACAGAGACAGAACACGGAGCTTAGAGGCTACAGGACAGAGACAGAACACGGAGCTAGAAGCTACAGGACAGAGAGAACACGGAGCTAGAGGCTACAGGACAGAGACAGAACATGGAGCTAGAGGCTACAGGACAGAACACGGAGCTAGAAGCTACAGGACAGAACACGGAGCTAGAAGCTACAGGACAGAACACGGAGCTAGAAGCTACAGGACAGAGACAGAACACGGAGCTAGAAGCTACAGGACAGAGAGAACACGGAGCTAGAGGCTACAGGACAGAGACAGAACACGGAGCTAGAGGCTACAGGACAGAGACAGAACACGGAGCTAGAGGCTACAGGACAGAGACAGAACACGGAGCTAGAGGCTACAGGACAGAGACAGAACACAGAGCTAGAAGCTACAGGACAGAGACAGAACACGGAGCTAGAGGCTACAGGACAGAGACAGAACACGGAGCTAGAAGCTACAGGACAGAGACAGAACACGGAGCTAGAAGCTACAGGACAGAGACAGAACACGGAGCTAGAAGCTACAGGACAGAGACAGAACACGGAGCTAGAAGCTACAGGACAGACAGAACACGGAGCTAGAGGCTACAGGACAGAGAGAACATGGAGCTAGAAGCTACAGGACAGAACATGGAGCTAGAAGCTACAGGACAGAGACAGACCATGGAGCTAGAAGCTACAGGACAGAGACAGAACATGGAGCTAGAAGCTACAGGACAGAGACAGAACATGGAGCTAGAGGCTACAGGACAGAGAGAACATGGAGCTAGAGGCTACAGGACAGAACACGGAGCTAGAAGCTACAGGACAGAGACAGAACACGGAGCTAGAAGCTACAGGACAGAGACAGAACACGGAGCTAGAGGCTACAGGACAGAGACAGAACATGGAGCTAGAAGCTACAGGACAGACAGAACATGGAGCTAGAGGCTACAGGACAGAGAGAACATGGAGCTAGAAGCTACAGGACAGAACACGGAGCTAGAAGCTACAGGACAGAGACAGACCATGGAGCTAGAAGCTACAGGACAGAGACAGAACATGGAGCTAGAAGCTACAGGACAGAGACAGAACATGGAGCTAGAGGCTACAGGACAGAGAGAACATGGAGCTAGAGGCTACAGGACAGAACACGGAGCTAGAAGCTACAGGACAGAGACAGAACACGGAGCTAGAAGCTACAGGACAGAGACAGAACACGGAGCTAGAAGCTACAGGACAGAGACAGAACACGGAGCTAGAAGCTACAGGACAGAGACAGAACACGGAGCTAGAGGCTACAGGACAGAGAGAACATGGAGCTAGAGGCTACAGGACAGAACACGGAGCTAGAAGCTACAGGACAGAGACAGAACACGGAGCTAGAAGCTACAGGACAGAGACAGAACACGGAGCTAGAGGCTACAGGCCAGAGACAGAACACGGAGCTAGAGGCTACAGGACAGAACACGGAGCTAGAAGCTACAGGACAGAGAGAACACGGAGCTAGAAGCTACAGGACAGAGAGAACACGGAGCTAGAAGCTACAGGACAGAGAGAACACGGAGCTAGAAGCTACAGGACAGAGAGAACACGGAGCTAGAAGCTACAGGACAGAGACAGAACACGGAGCTAGAGGCTACAGGACAGAGACAGAACACGGAGCTAGAAGCTACAGGACAGAGACAGAACACGGAGCTAGAAGCTACAGGACAGAGACAGAACACGGAGCTAGAAGCTACAGGACAGAGAGAACACGGAGCTAGAGGCTACAGGACAGAGACAGAACACGGAGCTAGAAGCTACAGGACAGAGACAGAACACGGAGCTAGAAGCTACAGGACAGAGACAGAACACGGAGCTAGAGGCTACAGGACAGAGACAGAACACGGAGCTAGAAGCTACAGGACAGAGACAGAACACGGAGCTAGAAGCTACAGGACAGAGACAGAACACGGAGCTAGAAGCTACAGGACAGAGACAGAACACGGAGCTAGAAGCTACAGGACAGAGACAGAACACGGAGCTAGAAGCTACAGGACAGAGACAGAACACAGAGCTAGAGGCTACAGGACAGAGACAGAACATGGAGCTAGAAGCTACAGGACAGACAGAACACGGAGCTAGAGGCTACAGGACAGAGAGAACATGGAGCTAGAAGCTACAGGACAGAACATGGAGCTAGAAGCTACAGGACAGAGACAGACCATGGAGCTAGAAGCTACAGGACAGAGACAGAACATGGAGCTAGAAGCTACAGGACAGAGACAGAACATGGAGCTAGAGGCTACAGGACAGAGAGAACATGGAGCTAGAGGCTACAGGACAGAGACAGAACATGGAGCTAGAGGCTACAGGACAGAGAGAACATGGAGCTAGAAGCTACAGGACAGAGACAGAACATGGAGCTAGAAGCTACAGGACAGAGACAGAACATGGAGCTAGAAGCTACAGGACAGAGACAGAACATGGAGCTAGAGGCTACAGGACAGAACACGGAGCTAGAAGCTACAGGACAGAGACAGAACACGGAGCTAGAAGCTACAGGACAGAGACAGAACACGGAGCTAGAGGCTACAGGACAGAGACAGAACATGGAGCTAGAGGCTACAGGACAGACAGAACATGGAGCTAGAGGCTACAGGACAGAGAGAACATGGAGCTAGAAGCTACAGGACAGAACATGGAGCTAGAAGCTACAGGACAGAGACAGACCATGGAGCTAGAAGCTACAGGACAGAGACAGAACATGGAGCTAGAAGCTACAGGACAGAGACAGAACATGGAGCTAGAGGCTACAGGACAGAGAGAACATGGAGCTAGAGGCTACAGGACAGAACACGGAGCTAGAAGCTACAGGACAGAGACAGAACACGGAGCTAGAAGCTACAGGACAGAGACAGAACACGGAGCTAGAAGCTACAGGACAGAGACAGAACACGGAGCTAGAAGCTACAGGACAGAGACAGAACACGGAGCTAGAGGCTACAGGACAGAGAGAACATGGAGCTAGAGGCTACAGGACAGAACACGGAGCTAGAAGCTACAGGACAGAGACAGAACACGGAGCTAGAAGCTACAGGACAGAGACAGAACACGGAGCTAGAGGCTACAGGCCAGAGACAGAACACGGAGCTAGAGGCTACAGGACAGAACACGGAGCTAGAAGCTACAGGACAGAACACGGAGCTAGAGGCTACAGGACAGAACACGGAGCTAGAGGCTACAGGACACAACACGGAGCTAGAAGCTACAGGACAGAACACGGAGCTAGAGGCTACAGGACAGAACACGGAGCTAGAGGCTACAGGACAGAGACAGAACACGGAGCTAGAGGCTACAGGACAGAGACAGAACACGGAGCTAGAGGCTACAGGACAGAGACAGAACACGGAGCTAGAAGCTACAGGACAGAGACAGAACACGGAGCTAGAAGCTACAGGACAGAGACAGAACACGGAGCTAGAAGCTACAGGACAGAGACAGAACACGGAGCTAGAGGCTACAGGACAGAGAGAACATGGAGCTAGAGGCTACAGGACAGAACACGGAGCTAGAAGCTACAGGACAGAGACAGAACACGGAGCTAGAAGCTACAGGACAGAGACAGAACACGGAGCTAGAGGCTACAGGCCAGAGACAGAACACGGAGCTAGAGGCTACAGGACAGAACACGGAGCTAGAAGCTACAGGACAGAACACGGAGCTAGAGGCTACAGGACAGAACACGGAGCTAGAAGCTACAGGACAGAACACGGAGCTAGAGGCTACAGGACAGAGACAGAACACGGAGCTAGAGGCTACTGGACAGAGACAGAACACGGAGCTAGAGGCTACTGGACAGAGACAGAACACGGAGCTAGAGGCTACAGGACAGAGACAGAACACGGAGCTAGAGGCTACAGGACAGAGACAGAACACAGAGCTAGAGGCTACAGGACAGAGACAGAACACGGAGCTAGAGGCTACAGGACAGAACACGGAGCTAGAAGCTACAGGACAGAACACGGAGCTAGAGGCTACAGGACAGAGACAGAACACGGAGCTAGAGGCTACAGGACAGAGACAGAACACGGAGCTAGAGGCTACTGGACAGAGACAGAACACGGAGCTAGAGGCTACAGGACAGAGACAGAACACGGAGCTAGAGGCTACAGGACAGAGACAGAACATGGAGCTTAGAGGCTACAGGACAGAGACAGAACATGGAGCTAGAGGCTACAGGACAGAGACAGGGGGATACTAGAAGACAGGTTAGTGAATAAAACATATTCAATAAGACCAGTCGCATATACAGAATACTACTAACACTACTCTTAATCCCAGCGACCTGCAATGAGCTTATTCCACCACAAGATGTCTCTTTCATCCACCAAAATATTTAGAAGAGAAAACAAAGCTTGCACCTAGAACTGGTCATGGACCAGTTTTAAACCTGTTTTTAAGTTATAGTTCACTGTGAAAGGGGATACCTAGCTAGTTACACAACTGAATGCATTCAACTGAAATGTGTCTTCTGCATTTAACCCAACCCCTCTGAATCAGAGGTGCGGGGAGCTGTCTTAATCGACGTCCACTTCATTGAGGAGCAGTGAACGATCATACACGTTATCATTGTCGTATCAGTAATAAGGCGAAGATCCTTTCAGAACAGTGTTGATGTAACCATAGAGTTTCAGGTGTTTAAACACTCACTTTTGGAGTTACTGTTCTCTGCCTCAACGGCCCCCACCTCATCAGCGACATGTTTCTGTAACAGGAGAGAGAGAACACACACACACACACACACACACACACACACACACACACACACACACACACACACACACACACACACACACACACACACACACACACACACACACACACACACACACACACAGAGGAAATCAATTGTGTACACTCTAAACCCCAGACATACCCCTCCTTCCTTACCTTTTCTCCCTGGCATGCCTCCAGTTCACTCTTCTTCTTGGCCTCTGCAGCCTGCAGTGGGGGGAGTTCTGACCCCAGAGTGTCCACCTGAGCCTTGGTCTTGTCCAGCAGGTTGTGGGCTCTGATCACCTCGTGTTGGTACTCTCCCAGTACGTCTCTGGTCACACGCAGTTTAATCGTCTCGAACGATACATGTTTCTGCTCCTTCATCTCTTCTTTCCGCCGCACGTTTATCAGTCCCAGCAGAGCTACGCTAGTCAGCAGAGACACCCCCACCAACACACCCTGTGTCTTCATCATGCCGTGGAGTTTGACCAAGGAACAGTCGTTTTCGCTGGTCCCTGTCGACTGCTCGGCAGGAGTGTTGACGACGTCCTCGCAGACTTACAGCGGAAGTACCAATGGAGTGTAAAAGGACAGGTGGCCACACACTGTACTTGAGCGGAGTCCGTGCTTCAGTTTTCAGGTGAAACGGAAGTCAGGTTGAAAATACTATATCCACTATATCCCTGAAAAACAGAAACATCTGCCTTTGTCGACTCCGCGGAGAGCGCACTTATTCTTCTTCTTTTTTCTTTTGGAGAGCCCTTCACCAAAACCATCCCCGTGCCCGCCCACCTGTCACGGTCTATGCTATCTGGGATCCTTGGGACGGACCTACCTCCCTTTGAAGTTGACATTTAAAATGGTTAATAATGCTTAAAGTTAGGTAAGGAGTATGGTTAGAGTAAGGGTAGGGTTTAAGGTTAGGGTTAGGATTTAGGGTATGGACGTCCCAAGGCTCCCAGATAGCACTAGCATACCTGGCACTGCTACGCGGAAGTAAATGGATGAATGCAAAATGGTCATCAGCACTCCGGAATTCAAGGGAATATAAACGTAAAAAGGTAACGTGACAATACTGTATAACATGCGCAACTCGAATTAGGAATGATATCATAATTTGTTATAACACGCCCTAGCCTATAGGCTACGGCTACCTTTGATTTAGTTCTAGTATAAACATTTAGTCATGACAAACCTATTAACCTATAAAGCTCTGCCAGTTTGAGGTAAGACCACACTAGCTATGTTTCCAGTAACTTGTCTAGTAACTAGGAATTTACAGGAAAACAAAAAGCAGAGCAAAATCGTTGGTAAAAGTCAATAAAAAAAATCTGGTGCATTAAGTTACAACCAATAATTTATATACAGTAGATGACAGACATGGGGCGCTGTGTTGAAGCCACCTGCGCCTCCATCTTGGAACTCCCCCGCCGTTGTAAAAAAATATTTAAGGAAATATAGAAATGTACCAAGCTTAGGACCCTGGGACTAAACACCTCCCTCTGCAACTGGATCCTGGACTTCCTTACAGGGTGCATGCTTATTGATGAATTGGAGAGAAAAAAATGTAATCTATATTAGAATAAGGCTGTAACGTAACAAAATTTGGAAAAAGTCAAGGGGTCTGAATACTTTCCGAATGCACTGTATATTTTCAGTTTGTGAGTGTGTGATATGCGGGTTGGAGACATGTTTATTTTGACATAATAAAGAACAACTTTTATAAACAATGGGAACACTGCCATGTTGCACTGAGCCTTGCTGTTGGAAAACCACATCAGTGTCTGACTTTCGGCTGTCACAGATGCACCTCCCCCGACTTCACTCCTCGACTTTTGTCGACAGTCGGTTGCTTTTCCCTTCCCACTCAAATGATCCCAATGTCTTACTGGCCTCTTAGAGACAAGCCCTTTATATCCTAATCAGACAGCACCAGAGTAAACACCAGCCTCTTGGAGACAGGCCCTTTATATCCTAATCAGACAGCACCAGAGTAAACACCGGCCTCTTGGAGACAGGCCCTTTATATCCTAATCAGACAGCACCAGAGTAAACACCAGCCTCTTGGAGACAGGCCCTTTATATCGTAATCAGACAGCACCAGAGTAAACACCAGCCTCTTGGAGACAGGCCCTTTATATCATAATCAGACAGCACCAGAGTAAACACCAGCCTCTTGGAGACAGGCCCTTTATATCCTAATCAGACAGCACCAGAGTAAACACCAGCCTCTTGGAGACAGGCCCTTTATATCCTAATCAGACAGCACCAGAGTAAACACCGGCCTCTTGGAGACAGGCCCTTTATATCCTTATCAGACAGCACCAGAGTAAACACCGGCCTCTTGGAGACAGGCCCTTTATATCCTTATCAGACAGCACCAGAGTAAACACCAGCCTCTTGGAGACAGGCCCTCTATATCCTAATCAGACAGCACCAGAGTAAACACCGGCCTCTTGGAGACAGGCCCTTTATATCCTTATCAGACAGCACCAGAGTAAACACCGGCCTCTTGGAGACAGGCCCTTTATATCCTAATCAGACAGCACCAGAGTAAACACCAGCCTCTTGGAGACAGGCCCTTTATATCCTTATCAGACAGCACCAGAGTAAACACCGGCCTCTTGGAGACAGGCCCTTTATATCCTAATCAGACAGCACCAGAGTAAACACCAGCCTCTTGGAGACAGGCCCTTTATATCCTAATCAGACAGCACCAGAGTAAACACCAGCCTCTTGGAGACAGGCCCTTTATATCTTTATCAGACAGCACCAAAGTAAACACCAGCCTCTTGGAGACAGGCCCTTTATATCGTAATCAGACAGCACCAGAGTAAACACCAGCCTCTTGGAGACAGGCCCTTTATATCCTAATCAGACAGCACCAGAGTAAACACCAGCCTCTTGGAGACAGGCCCTTTATATCCTAATCAGACAGCACCAGAGTAAACACTGGCCTCTTGGAGACAGGCCCTTTATATTGTAATCAGACAGCACCAGAGTAAACACCGGCCTCTTGGAGACAGGCCCTTTATATCCTAATCAGACAGCACCAGAGTAAACACCAGCCTCTTGGAGACAGGCCCTTTATATTGTAATCAGACAGCACCAGAGTAAACACCAGCCTCTTGGAGACAGGCCCTTTATATCCTAATCAGACAGCACCAGAGTAAACACCAGCCTCTTGGAGACAGGCCCTTTATATCCTAATCAGACAGCACCAGAGTAAACACCGGCCTCTTGGAGACAGGCCCTTTATATCGTAATCAGACAGCACCAGAGTAAACACCGGCCTCTTGGAGACAGGCCCTTTATATCGTAATCAGACAGCACCAGAGTAAACACCAGCCTCTTGGAGACTTGCCCTTTATATCATAATCAGACAGCACCAGAGTAAACACCAGCCTCTTGGAGACAGGCCCTTTATATCCTAATCAGACAGCACCAGAGTAAACACCGGCCTCTTGGAGACAGGCCCTTTATATCCTAATCAGACAGCACCAGAGTAAACACCAGCCTCTTGGAGACAGGCCCTTTATATCCTAATCAGACAGCACCAGAGTAAACACCAGCCTCTTGGAGACAGGCCCTCTATATCGTAATCAGACAGCACCAGAGTAAACACCAGCCTCTTGGAGACAGGCCCTTTATATCCTAATCAGACAGCACCAGAGTAAACACCAGCCTCTTGGAGACAGGCCCTTTATATCCTAATCAGACAGCACCAGAGTAAACACTGGCCTCTTGGAGACAGGCCCTTTATATTGTAATCAGACAGCACCAGAGTAAACACCGGCCTCTTGGAGACAGGCCCTTTATATCCTAATCAGACAGCACCAGAGTAAACACCAGCCTCTTGGAGACAGGCCCTTTATATTGTAATCAGACAGCACCAGAGTAAACACCAGCCTCTTGGAGACAGGCCCTTTATATCCTAATCAGACAGCACCAGAGTAAACACCAGCCTCTTGGAGACAGGCCCTTTATATCCTAATCAGACAGCACCAGAGTAAACACCGGCCTCTTGGAGACAGGCCCTTTATATCGTAATCAGACAGCACCAGAGTAAACACCGGCCTCTTGGAGACAGGCCCTTTATATCGTAATCAGACAGCACCAGAGTAAACACCAGCCTCTTGGAGACTTGCCCTTTATATCATAATCAGACAGCACCAGAGTAAACACCAGCCTCTTGGAGACAGGCCCTTTATATCCTAATCAGACAGCACCAGAGTAAACACCGGCCTCTTGGAGACAGGCCCTTTATATCCTAATCAGACAGCACCAGAGTAAACACCAGCCTCTTGGAGACAGGCCCTTTATATCCTAATCAGACAGCACCAGAGTAAACACCAGCCTCTTGGAGACAGGCCCTCTATATCCTAATCAGACAGCACCAGAGTAAACACCAGCCTCTTGGAGACAGGCCCTTTATATCCTAATCAGACAGCACCAGAGTAAACACCAGCCTCTTGGAGACAGGCCCTTTATATCTTTATCAGACAGCACCAGAGTAAACACCAGCCTCTTGGAGACAGGCCCTTTATATCCTAATCAGACAGCACCAGAGTAAACACCGGCCTCTTGGAGACAGGCCCTTTATATCCTAATCAGACAGCACCAGAGTAAACACCAGCCTCTTGGAGACAGGCCCTTTATATCGTAATCAGACAGCACCAGAGTAAACACCAGCCTCTTGGAGACAGGCCCTTTATATCATAATCAGACAGCACCAGAGTAAACACCAGCCTCTTGGAGACAGGCCCTTTATATCCTAATCAGACAGCACCAGAGTAAACACCAGCCTCTTGGAGACAGGCCCTTTATATCCTAATCAGACAGCACCAGAGTAAACACCGGCCTCTTGGAGACAGGCCCTTTATATCCTTATCAGACAGCACCAGAGTAAACACCGGCCTCTTGGAGACAGGCCCTTTATATCCTTATCAGACAGCACCAGAGTAAACACCAGCCTCTTGGAGACAGGCCCTCTATATCCTAATCAGACAGCACCAGAGTAAACACCGGCCTCTTGGAGACAGGCCCTTTATATCCTTATCAGACAGCACCAGAGTAAACACCGGCCTCTTGGAGACAGGCCCTTTATATCCTAATCAGACAGCACCAGAGTAAACACCAGCCTCTTGGAGACAGGCCCTTTATATCCTTATCAGACAGCACCAGAGTAAACACCGGCCTCTTGGAGACAGGCCCTTTATATCCTAATCAGACAGCACCAGAGTAAACACCAGCCTCTTGGAGACAGGCCCTTTATATCCTAATCAGACAGCACCAGAGTAAACACCAGCCTCTTGGAGACAGGCCCTTTATATCTTTATCAGACAGCACCAAAGTAAACACCAGCCTCTTGGAGACAGGCCCTTTATATCGTAATCAGACAGCACCAGAGTAAACACCAGCCTCTTGGAGACAGGCCCTTTATATCCTAATCAGACAGCACCAGAGTAAACACCAGCCTCTTGGAGACAGGCCCTTTATATCCTAATCAGACAGCACCAGAGTAAACACTGGCCTCTTGGAGACAGGCCCTTTATATTGTAATCAGACAGCACCAGAGTAAACACCGGCCTCTTGGAGACAGGCCCTTTATATCCTAATCAGACAGCACCAGAGTAAACACCAGCCTCTTGGAGACAGGCCCTTTATATTGTAATCAGACAGCACCAGAGTAAACACCAGCCTCTTGGAGACAGGCCCTTTATATCCTAATCAGACAGCACCAGAGTAAACACCAGCCTCTTGGAGACAGGCCCTTTATATCCTAATCAGACAGCACCAGAGTAAACACCGGCCTCTTGGAGACAGGCCCTTTATATCGTAATCAGACAGCACCAGAGTAAACACCGGCCTCTTGGAGACAGGCCCTTTATATCGTAATCAGACAGCACCAGAGTAAACACCAGCCTCTTGGAGACTTGCCCTTTATATCATAATCAGACAGCACCAGAGTAAACACCAGCCTCTTGGAGACAGGCCCTTTATATCCTAATCAGACAGCACCAGAGTAAACACCGGCCTCTTGGAGACAGGCCCTTTATATCCTAATCAGACAGCACCAGAGTAAACACCAGCCTCTTGGAGACAGGCCCTTTATATCCTAATCAGACAGCACCAGAGTAAACACCAGCCTCTTGGAGACAGGCCCTCTATATCCTAATCAGACAGCACCAGAGTAAACACCAGCCTCTTGGAGACAGGCCCTTTATATCCTAATCAGACAGCACCAGAGTAAACACCAGCCTCTTGGAGACAGGCCCTTTATATCTTTATCAGACAGCACCAGAGTAAACACCAGCCTCTTGGAGACAGGCCCTTTATATCCTAATCAGACAGCACCAGAGTAAACACCAGCCTCTTGGAGACAGGCCCTCTATATCCTAATCAGACAGCACCAGAGTAAACACCAGCCTCTTGGAGACAGGCCCTTTATATCCTAATCAGACAGCACCAGAGTAAACACCAGCCTCTTGGAGACAGGCCCTTTATATCTTTATCAGACAGCACCAGAGTAAACACCAGCCTCTTGGAGACAGGCCCTTTATATCTTTATCAGACATCACCAGAGTAAACACCAGCCTCTTGGAGACAGGCCCTTTATATCTTTATCAGACAGCACCAGAGTAAACACCAGCCTCTTGGAGACAGGCCCTTTATATCTTTATCAGACATCACCAGAGTAAACACCAGCCTCTTGGAGACAGGCCCTTTATATCTTTATCAGACAGCACCAAAGTAAACACCAGCCTCTTGGAGACAGGCCCTTTATATCCTAATCAGACAGCACCAGAGTAAACACCAGCCTCTTGGAGACAGGCCCTTTATATCCTAATCAGACAGCACCAGAGTAAACACTGGCCTCTTGGAGACAGGCCCTTTATATTGTAATCAGACAGCACCAGAGTAAACACCGGCCTCTTGGAGACAGGCCCTTTATATCCTAATCAGACAGCACCAGAGTAAACACCAGCCTCTTGGAGACAGGCCCTTTATATTGTAATCAGACAGCACCAGAGTAAACACCAGCCTCTTGGAGACAGGCCCTTTATATCCTAATCAGACAGCACCAGAGTAAACACCAGCCTCTTGGAGACAGGCCCTTTATATCCTAATCAGACAGCACCAGAGTAAACACCGGCCTCTTGGAGACAGGCCCTTTATATCGTAATCAGACAGCACCAGAGTAAACACCGGCCTCTTGGAGACAGGCCCTTTATATCGTAATCAGACAGCACCAGAGTAAACACCAGCCTCTTGGAGACTTGCCCTTTATATCGTAATCAGACAGCACCAGAGTAAACACCAGCCTCTTGGAGACAGGCCCTTTATATCCTAATCAGACAGCACCAGAGTAAACACCGGCCTCTTGGAGACAGGCCCTTTATATCGTAATCAGACAGCACCAGAGTAAACACCAGCCTCTTGGAGACTTGCCCTTTATATCGTAATCAGACAGCACCAGAGTAAACACCAGCCTCTTGGAGACAGGCCCTTTATATCCTAATCAGACAGCACCAGAGTAAACACCGGCCTCTTGGAGACAGGCCCTTTATATCCTAATCAGACAGCACCAGAGTAAACACCAGCCTCTTGGAGACAGGCCCTTTATATCTTTATCAGACAGCACCAGAGTAAACACCAGCCTCTTGGAGACAGGCCCTTTATATCCTAATCAGACAGCACCAGAGTAAACACCAGCCTCTTGGAGACAGGCCCTCTATATCCTAATCAGACAGCACCAGAGTAAACACCAGCCTCTTGGAGACAGGCCCTTTATATCCTAATCAGACAGCACCAGAGTAAACACCAGCCTCTTGGAGACAGGCCCTTTATATCTTTATCAGACAGCACCAGAGTAAACACCAGCCTCTTGGAGACAGGCCCTTTATATCTTTATCAGACATCACCAGAGTAAACACCAGCCTCTTGGAGACAGGCCCTTTATATCTTTATCAGACAGCACCAAAGTAAACACCAGCCTCTTGGAGACAGGCCCTTTATATCCTAATCAGACAGCACCAGAGTAAACACCAGCCTCTTGGAGACAGGCCCTTTATATCCTAATCAGACAGCACCAGAGTAAACACTGGCCTCTTGGAGACAGGCCCTTTATATTGTAATCAGACAGCACCAGAGTAAACACCGGCCTCTTGGAGACAGGCCCTTTATATCCTAATCAGACAGCACCAGAGTAAACACCAGCCTCTTGGAGACAGGCCCTTTATATTGTAATCAGACAGCACCAGAGTAAACACCAGCCTCTTGGAGACAGGCCCTTTATATCTTTATCAGACAGCACCAGAGTAAACACCAGCCTCTTGGAGACAGGCCCTTTATATCTTTATCAGACATCACCAGAGTAAACACCAGCCTCTTGGAGACAGGCCCTTTATATCCTAATCAGACAGCACCAGAGTAAACACCAGCCTCTTGGAGACAGGCCCTTTATATCTTTATCAGACAGCACCAGAGTAAACACTAGCCTCTTGGAGACAGGCCCTTTATATCTTTATCAGACAGCACCAGAGTAAACACTAGCCTCTTGGAGACAGGCCCTTTATATCCTAATCAGACAGCACCAGAGTAAACACCAGCCTCTTGGAGACAGGCCCTTTATATCTTTATCAGACAGCACCAGAGTAAACACCAGCCTCTTGGAGACAGGCCCTTTATATCCTTATCAGACAGCACCAGAGTAAACACCAGCCCATGAGGCTGGTAGGAAGTCAAAACAAAAGGCTGCTACTTTGCTAGCTCTACAGAATCATACAGTGTTAACACAATGTCATCAATACAATATGAATAATCAGTGTGTCCTCGGTCCTTGTACATCCAGTCTGGCGTTAATCACTATCAACAGATATGAGAATAATCCATAACATTCAGTATCAAGTCTAGTGACCATCAACCCGCACCTTGAGTGTCACATACACTGGAAATCATGTGTTTTACAGAAGGAACATAATATATACTACTATGCTAAACATTGTGTTAATGACTCTAAACTGAATATGAACTTTAATGATCTTAAATCTCCCCATTGCACACACTGCACCCTAAATGATGACTTACTACATGGAACAATTTCATAATCTCTGGTTGTCTGTGTACCCTCAAAGAGGAAGAGGGAGGAGAAATTAAATGCAAATGAATGAGGTAGATAAACAATAGAGAGAGAGCATATCTGTTAACCATGACCTCTGAAACAGAAGGTGAGAGAGCAAGAGAGGAAGGGAGGGAGAGAGAAGTGGGGAGGGAGGGAGATAAAAGCGGTAGGAGTGTGGTAGTTAAACAGGGAAGTAGATTTCACTTTGTCTACCAAACATTCCGCCTAGTAGGACGAAGCGGTTACAGGTGGACAGACTGCCATCAGCAACCAGAGGGAGGGAATGTGAACACACACACTCTCCAACACACACAGGCTGACTACAGGGATGGTTGAGGAGTGACCGATCAAGACAGCAGCCAAGAAAGACAAACTGGACCTGACTTGAGCCTCATCTCTTCCTCCCTCTCTCTTTCTCTACCTCCTTCCTTCTCTCTGTCCTGTCCCAGCAGTATGCGGGCTGTGTCTGCGCTAGTGTTCCTGGCCGTGGGTGTGATGGTGGTGTTGATTTACCAGGCGGTCCGCCAGGAGCTGACTCTGCGGGGTCTTAAAGCCCGCGCTCTGGAGAGCTCCTCTCAGGTCAAGCAGAAGGAGAACGACATCGTCCAGGTCAAGATGAAGATCCAGAAGCTGAATGGTGAGCTGGAGCCCATCAACACCAAGAGAGACGAGCTGACTAAGAAGAAGGAGCAGTCTGCTAAAGCCACAGGCGAGGCGGACAAGAGTCTAAAGACCTGTCATACAGAGAAGGTAGGCCCACACACGCACGCACGCACGCACACGCAAAGCAAACAGACACCTGCTACAAACACACTAGAAGGTAAACTGACATGGGATGTAATACAGTGCCTTCAGAAAGTATTCACACTCCTTCACTTTTTGTTGTTTTTCAACCTGAAGTTAAAATGGATTCAATTGAGATTTTGTGTCACTGATCTACACACAATACCTCAAAATGTCAAAGTGGTATTATGTGTTCTGAAATTGTAAAAAAATATATAAAAATGAAAAGCTGAAATGTCTTGAGTCAATAAGTAATCAGCACCTTTGTTATGGCAAGCCTAAATAAATTGAGGAGTAAAAATCTGCTTCTGCTCAGCTAATTGTTTTAAGATGGTCATACCATGGATTATTTAGCTATTTGTTTGGAATTGTTTATATCTTTAGGTATATAAAGAAAAATATAGCACATAGAAACGCATTGAATAACGCATTCATAAATGGCAAAACAGACAGTCAAAAAATAAATAATAAGGAATAAGGTTTTGATGTGTCTGTCCTATACAGTGGGGAGAACAAGTATTTGATACACTGCCGATTTTGCAGGTTTTCCTACTTACAAAGCAAACTTACAAAAATCCAGAAAATCACATTGTATGATTTTTAAGTAATTAATTTGCATTTTATTGCATGACATAAGTATTTGATACATCAGAAAAGCAGAACTTAATATTTGGTACAGACACCTTTGTTTGCAGAGATCATACGTTTCCTGTAGTTCTTGACCAGGTTTGCACACACTGCAGCAGGGATTTTGGCCCACTCCTCCATACAGACCTTCTCTAGATCCTTCAGGTTTCGGGGCTGTCGCTGGGCAATACAGACTTTCAGCTCCCTCCAAAGATTTTCTATTGGGTTCAGGTCTGGAGACTGGCTAGGCCACTCCAGGACCTTGAGATGCTTCTTACGGAGCCACTCCTTAGTTGCCCTGGCTGTGTGTTTCGGGTCGTTGTCATGCTGGAAGACCCAGCCACGACCCATCTTCAATGCTCTTACTGAGGGAAGGAGGTTGTTGGCCAAGATCTCGCGATACATGGCCCCATCCATCCTCCCCTCAATACGGTGCAGTTGTCCTGTCCCCTTTGCAGAAAAGCATCCCCAAAGAATGATGTTTCCACCTCCATGCTTCACGGTTGGGATGGTGTTCTTGGGGTTGTACTCATCCTTCTTCTTCCTCCAAACACGGCGAGTGGAGTTTAGACCAAGAAGCTCTATTTTTGTCTCATCAGACCACATGATCTTCTCCCATTCCTCCTCTGGATCATCCAGATGGTCATTGGCAAACTTCAGATGGGCCTGGACATGCGCTGGCTTGAGCAGGGGGACCTTGCGTGCGCTGCAGGATTTTAATCCATGACGGCGTAGTGTGTTACTAATGGTTTTCTTTGAGACTGTGGTCCCAGCTCTCTTCAGGTCATTGACCAGGTCCTGCCGTGTAGTTCTGGGCTGATCCCTCACCTTCCTCATGATCATTGATGCCCCACGAGGTGAGATCTTGCATGGAGCCCCAGACCGAGGGTGATTGACTGTCATCTTGAACTTCCATTTTCTAATAACTGCGCCAACAGTTGTTGCCTTCTCACCAAGCTGCTTGCCTATTGTCCTGTAGCCCATCCCAGCCTTGTGCAGGTCTACCATTTTAGCCCTGATGTCCTTACACGGCTCTTTGGTCTTGGCCATTGTGGAGAGGTTGGAGTCTGTTTGATTGAGTGTGTGTACAGGTGTCTTTTATACAGGTAACGAGTTCAAACAGGTGCAGTTAGTACAGGTAATGAGTGGAGAACAGGAGGGCTTCTTAAAGAAAAACTAACAGGTCTGTGAGAGCTGGAATTCTTACTGGTTGGTAGGTGATCAAATACTTATGTCATGCAATAAAATGCAAATGAATTACTTAAAAATCATACAATGGGGCCTCCCGGGTGGCGCAGTGGTCTAGGGCACTGCATCGCAGTGCTAGCTGCGCCACCAGAGTCTCTGGGTTCGCGCCCAGGCTCTGTCGCAGCCGGCCGCGACCGGGAGGTCCATGGGGCGACGCACAATTGGGCTAGCGTCGTCCGGGTTAGGGAGGGTTTGGCCGGTAGGGATATCCTTGTCTCATCGCGCTCCAGCGACTCCTGTGGCGGGCCGGGCGCAGTGCGCGCTAACCAAGGGGGCCAGGTGCACGGTGTTTCCTCCGACACATTGGTGCGGCTGGCTTCCGGGTTGGAGGCGCGCTGTGTTAAGAAGCAGTGCGGCTTGGTTGGGTTGTGCTTCGGAGGACGCGTGGCTTTCGACCTTCGTCTCTCCCGAGCCCGTACGGGAGTTGTAGCGATGAGACAAGATAGTAATTACTAGCGATTGGATACCACGAAAATTGGGGAGAAAAGGGGATAAAATTTAAAATTAAAAAAACTTTTAAAAAAATAATAATCATGCAATGTGATTTTCTGGATTTTTGTTTTAGATTCCGTCTCTCACAGTTGAAGTGTACCTATGATAAAAATTACAGACCTCTACATGCTTTGTAAGTAGGAAAACCTGCAAAATCGGCAGTGTATCAAATACTTGTTCTCCCCACTGTATCTAGGAGATATAAGAAAGCTCAGGAAATAAACAATTTTTTGGCACAAAACTACTTCCATACTTCCATTCATTTTTTGACCCGTTACAGGGTTACGTTCAGATGAGCCCCATGACACTTGTTCGGACACTACAAAAGTTTTTGTGAGGAGACCGATTTTCGGGATGTATGCTGATCTGACAAACAGCATTGTAGCTCTGCCACTTTCCACTGCAGATGCGCTGCGCAAGGTGGATGCAGTGGATTGAGACACAGCCCATACAGTATCTCTATCTTAAACAGACAGATTTTGATGGGGATTTTGCATGGACTCACTCTGTGTGCCACAAGTGTTTAACATGATTACCCCACATAATGATTACCCCATCTAAGTACCCCACACATACAATTATTTGTAAGGTCCCTCAGTCCAGCACTGAATTTCAAGCACAGATTCAACTACAAAGACCAAGGAGGTTTTCCAGTGCCTCGCAAAGAAGGACACCTTTTGGTAGGACACCTTTGAGCATGGTGAAGTTATTAATTACATTTTGGATGGTGTATCAATACACCCAGTCACTACAAAGATACAGGCGTCCTCAGTGGCTGTAGAGGAAGGAAACCGCTCAGGAATTTCACCATGAAGCTAATTGTGATTTTTAAAACAGAGTTTATTGGCTGTGATAGGAGAAAACTGAGGATGGATCAACAACATTGTAGTTATTCCACAATACTAGCCTCAAGGACAGAGTGAAAAGAAGGAAGTCTGTACAGAATAAAAAATATTCCAAAACAGGAATCCTGTTTGCAATAAGGCACTTTAGCAATACTGCAAATAATGAGGCAAAGAAATTACATTTTTCTCCTGAATACAAAGCTTTATATTTGGGGCAAATCCAACACAACACATCACCACACATCGCCACTCTTCATATTTTCAAGCATGTTGGTGGCTGCATCATGTTATGGGTGTGCTTGTCATCGGCAAGAACTAGGGAGTTTTTATGATAAAAATGTATGGAATAGAGCTAAGCACAGGCAAAACCCTAGAGGAAAACCTGGTTCAGTCTGCTTTCCAACAGACACTGGGAGACAAATTCACCTTTCAGCAGGACAATAACCTAAAACACAAGGCCAAATATACACTGGAGTTGCTTACCAAGACGCCATTGAATGTTCCTGAGTGGCCTGAGTTGAAAATCTATGGCAAGACATGAAAATGGCTGTCGAGCAATGATCAACAAACAAGTTGAAAGAGCTTTAAGAATGTTTTAAAGAATATTGGGCAAATATTGTACAATCAGATGTGCAAAGCTGTGTGCTCACAGCTGTAATCGCTGCCGAAGGGGATTCTAACATGTATTGGCAGGGGGATTGAATACGTACAGTATCTAATCAAGATATATTAGTGTTTTATTTTTCCATTACTTTTTTATTTTTTTATTTTCCTCTTTGAATTACAGAGTATTTTGTGTAGATCGTTGGCAAAAAAGTACAATTTAACCTATTTGAATCCCACTTTGTTTCACAACAAAATTTGGAAAAAGTCAAGGGGTGTGAATACTTTCTGAAGGTACTGTATGTTTTGTGTTGAGTGGCATGTGAGAGGAATTCTGCCAGGTATTCTCTTAGCAGTGATCAGTCAGGAATTACATTTTGTTCTCACTTATTAGTCACAAAAATGATTAGTCACACTTTAAACAAAGTGCATATTATGAAGGAATCATTGTATGCCTTATGTAGCCCTTAATAAGGCCTAGCTAGATAAGGCCCACAATGCTTAAAATACCGGTCCTCATCTTCCTCATCTCCCCTCTTTTTTTCTCCTCAGGCCGATGTGGAGAAAAAGAAGACTGACGCATCGGCGGCCCTTCAGAAAGTTAAAGGTACGATGGCTATTTTACTGCAGTGATGGGAGACCGTCAGCTCAGTCATGAATTGCTTCCTTTTAGGTGGTTGTAGAATTTATCGTCTCTTTTCTGGATTTTGATCATTAGAGGGTATCAGCCTAATTCTGCTCTGCATGCATTATTTGTGTGTTATTTGTGTTTTACATTTTACACGGGGTATATTTTTGCAGAATTCTGCATGCAGAGTCTCAATTTGGTGTTTGTCCCATTTTGTGAATTCTTGGTTGTTGAGCAGACCCCAGACCTCACAATCTTTCTCTCTCTCAATACATTTTTCCTGCCCTCCCCATTTCCCGCCATGTCTTTCTCTCCTCCTTCCCACCTCTCAATACCCTTTCCTCCTTATCCACCCATTTCCTTCTGTCTTTTTTCCTACCCTCCTGCTTTCCACCCCTCTCTCATTATCCCTCGCTCCCCCTCTAGATGATCAAGAAGCACAGAAGAAGAAAGCTCAGGAGGAGATCCAGGCGTTGAAACAGCAGATTCTGGAGCGGGACAAGGCACTGTGTGCGTTTGTGGACCAGACCAATGAGGAAGGACGGTAAGAGCAGATACACACCCAGACATTCAAGCACACTCACACACACCCAGTAACACAGTCTTGTGGTCACCATTATGAAAGACTTCTATGGTCACGGTGTACTGTGTGTCATGTAGTTCTGTGGTTACTGGGTGCTCACATGCTATTGATAACTAATGGTTGTTGTTGTTTTCTTTGTTGTTTTGCAGGAAGCTGTGTGGAATCACAGAGGCCCCAAAATGAAGACTTGGACTACACTATCAGCCTCCATCCCTCCCTCATGCTTGCCGTGATGCACACACACCCATACACATCATCGTTGTGCAGCTCATAACATTCACCACCTACAACCACCTTCACTTCACTGTACCTCTCAATACTCAGGAAAATAAAAAACAAGAAGGGTTTGGAAAACCCAGTCTGAATGTCATGTCTTCATTACATACAGTACACTGTTAGTTTATGTATGCAGGTAAGGAAGGGAGACATTACATTATTTAATTAGTGAGTTTCATCCTATGGTACAGTACATTAATGTAGGAATGACTGAAAGAGGTTAGGGCTAATTCCCTCAGAGATGGAGCAAGGTGTCTCTGAGGTGACTTCTGAATGTTGCAAAGGTTCTAGAGAAGAGTTCTAGAGAAGAGTTCTAGAGAAGTGTGCAGGTGCATGCCCATCTGGTTCAATTGTCTATTAAATATGTATTATGCATAGATGTATGATTGACCTTTATAGTGCATAGATCTATGATTGACCTTTATAGTGCATAGATGTATGATTGACCTTTATAGTGCATAGATCTATGATTGACCTTTATAGTGCATAGATGTATGATTGACCTTTATAGTGCATAGATGTATGATTGACCTTTATAGTGCATAGATCTATGATTGACCTTTATAGTGCATAGATGTATGATTGACCTTTATAGTGCATAGATGTATGATTGACCTTTATAGTGCATAGATGTATGATTGACCTTTATAGTGCATAGATGTATGATTGACCTTTATAGTGCATAGATGTATGATTGACCTTTATTGCATTTGGGTGTGGTGTGCATTAATCAGAGTATATAATTTTTTTTAAAGATGAATAAAGTGAATATTCAATTAACAGTAATTAACACAATGATTAGCATATTTATATGTTTTCCCTTTCTATAATACACATGATTTCCAATGTTCTATTTGTGACACACTTTTGTATGGGTTGATGGTCACTAGACCTGAGCTACTGAAGGTACAAGGACCGAGAACACACTGATTATTATTGTATTGATGACATTATGAACACTGTGTGATTCTGTAGCAGCCGGCAAAGTCACTGTCTTTGTATTGACTCCAAGCCTCTCTGGTTGATGTTTTAGAGAACATTTGGTACTGTCTGATTAGAATATGAAGGTTCTGTCTCCAAGAGCCCCGTTGGACATTTTCTATGCTTCTGTTCTGGAGGTGTCTCCCTGAAGGATTGTATTAAACTGGATCTGATTGATATCAACGACTGCTCTCCTTGTTGTTTCTCTGGAAATTCCAGGTACAGTGTGTGCGCACATCAAACATTCTCAGTCTGTGTTACAGTCTCCAACCCTGCATTACCAAGTGTCCCAGATATGGCTAGAGAGATTGGACCTGTCATTGTGAGCTACAATACAGTATCTTAAATGTAGTGAGCACATATGTTACATAATTACCCCTCAAAGACTGAAGCAAATGACCAGTAGAAAGTTCTACTGAATGGACAAATGCCCGACTGTGTATCGGTTTACTTTTTTGGTCTTGCTTGCTGTTGACAAGGAGACCTGTTTGTTAACCAATTATGTGTTTTGTTTATGTACAGTGCTACCTCCCTGACTGTCACACAAATTCCTGTTTTGTTAAGGTGACATGAGTCATGTGACATGAGGCCCAGTAATTTGTTACTGGAATGTAAATTGCTTAAAAGTGTACTTTTACAGAATCATTTTATCCACTCTGCTTCTGTACAGATCAGACCTTTTTTTATTTATGTAAATACAACGATGTAAAACTGTAATCCTAAAGATAAAACACATGTTAAATTGTAAACAAGGTGCTTGTAGATGGCTGTGAGTAAATGTTTTCACATTAATACTTCAAAGTATTCTATAGTTGTTCACACATCCTAGCTGCTAGATGGCTTTCAGCATAAACTTCAGATGGTCGTTGGTGTTGTTATGGGTCTAGTGGAGACTAGAGTCTTGACTCTCTGTTTGTAGATGGTCTTGCCCAGTCTGTTGAGCTCTATGACGTACTGCTGTCTCTCATGCTCCAGGAGGGCCTGCAGTGCTGCTCTACGGACCTGCACACACACAGAAAGCAGACATCATGGAGAGCATGTACTGTAGATACAGGGGAAGCCGTAGTTGAAGTTCTGGTACAAATATGGACAATGCAAGCAATTCATAAGTTTGATAAGTTGGTGTGTCCTAAATGGAAAACCTGACAATGTGTGGCCTACGTTTACCCCTACCTGGTGTTACAAATGTGTAATTGCTCTGACAGTGTAGGTGTGTAAAGGACACTGCAATACAAATTAACAAGAATAAGCCCATTAATTTTCCTCAGTCAGAGGAATAGGTTAGAGATATGATGCTACGAACCTTCATGAAAGAGCTGATAATAGGTTATTTAATAACGTCCCTTAAGAGAATTAGTACTTTATATAAATCAAATCAAACATGCGCCAAATACAACAGGTGTAGTAGACCTTACAGTGAAATGCTTACTTACAAGCCCTAACCAACAATGCACTTAAAAAATGTATAAAATCAACAACAACAAAAAACGAATATATATATATAAATTAAAAAGTTACATAATTAATTAATTAATAAAAAATAAAAAATAAAAATTAAAGTAACAAATAATGAAAAAGCAGCAGTAAAATAACAATAGCGAGGCTATATACAGGGGCTACCGGTACAGAGTCAATGTACAGTAAGATAAAGAATATTATAAAGTGGAGCATATTGAGAAAATGGTTGGCGCTTAATAATAGCCTACTGGTAAAGAAATATACATTAAACATAAAAAATATATATTTACAGTGGGGCAAAAAAGTATTTAGTCAGCCACCAATTGTGCAAGTTCTCCCACTTAAAAAGATGAGAGAGGCCTGTAATTTTCATCATAGGTACACTTCAACTATGACAGACAAAATGAGGAAAAAAAATCCAGAAAATCACATTGTAGGATTTTTAATGAATTTATTTGCAAATTATGGTGGAAAATAAGTATTTGGTCAATAACAAAAGTTTATCTCAATACTTTGTTATATACCCTTTGTTGGCAATGACAGAGGTCAAACGTTTTCTGTAAGTCTTTACAAGGTTTTCACACACTGTTGCTGGTATTTTGGCCCATTCCTCCATGCAGATCTCCTCTAGAGCAGTAATGTTTTGGGGCTGTTGCTGGGCAACACGGACTTTCAACTCCCTCCAAAGATTTTCTATGGGGTTGAGATCTGGAGACTGGCTAGGCCACTCCAGGACCTTGAAATGCTTCTTAAGAAGCCACTCCTTCGTTGCCCGGGCGGTGTGTTTGGAATCATTGTCATGCTGAAAGACCCAGCCACGTTTCATCTTCAATGCCCTTGCTGATGGAAGGAGGTTTTCACTCAAAATCTCACGATACATGGCCCCATTCATTCTGTCCTTTGCACGGATCAGTCGTCCTGGTCCCTTTGCAGAAAAACAGCCGCCCCAAAGCATGATGTTTCCACCCACATGCTTCACAGTAGCTATGGTGTTCTTTGGATGCAACTCAGCATTCTTTGTCCTCCAAACACGACGAGTTGAGTTTTTACCAAAAAGTTATATTTTGGTTTCATCTGACCATATGACATTCTCCCAATCTTCTTCTGGATCATCCAAATGCTCTCTAGCAAACTTCAGACGGGCCTGGACATGTACTGGCTTAAGCAGGGGGACACGTCTGGCACTGCAGGATTTGAGTCCCTGGCGGCGTAGTGTGTTACTGATGGTAGGCTTTGTTACTTTGGTCCCAGCTCTCTGCAGGTCATTCACTAGGTCCCCCCGTGTGGTTCTGGGATTTTTGCTCACCGTTCTTGTGATCATTTTGAACCTACGGGGTGAGATCTTGCGTGGAGCCCCAGATCGAGGGAGATTATCAGTTGTCTTGTATGTCTTCCATTTCCTAATAATTGCTCCCACAGTTGATTTCTTCAAACCAAGCTGCTTACCTATTGCAGATTCAGTCTTCCCAGCCTGGTGCAGGTCTACAATTTTGTTTCTGGTGTCCTTTGACAGCTCTTTGGTCTTGGCCATAGTGGAGTTTGGAGTGTGACTGTTTGAGGTTGTGGACAGGTGTCTTTTATACTGATAACAAGTTCAAACAGGTGCCATTAATACAGGTAACGAGTGGAGGACAGAGGAGCCTCTTAAAGAAGAAGTTACAGGTCTGTGAGAGCCAGAAATCTTGCATGTTTGTAGGTGACCAAATACTTATTTTCCACCATAATTTGCAAATAAATTCATTAAAAATCCTACAATGTGATTTTCTGTATTTTTTTCCCTCATTTTGTCTGTCATAGTTGAAGTGTACCTATGATGAAAATTACAGGCCTCTCTCATCTTTTTAAGTGGGAGAACTTGCACAATTGGTGGCTGACTAAATACTTTTTTGCCCCACTGTATGTTGATTGTATGATTCTTGCTTATTTACTGGTGCTATTGTTTAAGGATGCAATTTGAAATGTAATGTTTAAGAAAAAAGTACTGTATTTTTGTTGTATTGCACAGACAAACTGCACACAGGAAAAGCGATTGATTGTGTGTCCATAAAACCAGGGCCCAGTCTACTCACTAGAGTTCCTAGAATACAAATCAGATGAGTTAGAACAAAAAGCTAGGTCATAGGAAGTGTTGCTGTACTTTTACTGTGGTCAAACATCTTAAAATGGGGTGCCTGGACACTATACGATTATTTGTGCAGATGTAAAAATGGGGTGGGGAGTACTCAGGGTCTGTAGAATGTAATGGTGTCATTTCATGGGACTCTGAATAATACAGAGTGTTGCTGGCCTTTTACTCCACCCGTTCCATTGGCCAAGATGCAAATCACTGTATAAGGAATACATGTTGGCTTATAGAGCAAGAACTATTCTAGGTGTCGCAGTAGAAGCATTGTAGGGAATACTCAGTAGGGTCTGTAGAATGTATATATGGTGTCATTTCATTGGGCTCTGAATAATACAGAGTGTTCCTTCCTGTACAGTGCTATATTTGTACCTGATAGTGTCCAGGCACCCCATTTTAAGCTGTTTGACAACAGTGAAAATTAAATCAAATTAAATGTTATTTGTCACATACACGTGTTAAGCAGATGTTATTGTTGGTGTAGCGAAATGCTTGTGTTTCTAGCTCTAACAGTGCAGTAATATCTAAGAGTAATATCTAACAATTTCACAGCAATACACACAATCTAAAGTAAAGGAAAGGAATTAAGAATATATAAATATTTGGGCGAGCAATGTCAGAGCGGCATAGACTAAGATACAGTAGAATACAGTATATACATATGAGATGAGTAATGCAAAATATGTAAACATTATTAAAGTGACTAGTGTTCCATTATTAAAGTGGCCTCTAATGTGCTACTGATGGCTATTTAACAGTATCTAACAGTTTGATGGCCTTGAGATAGAAGCTGTTTTTCAGTCTCTCAGTCTCAGCTTTGATGCACCTGTACTGACCTCGCCTTCTGGATGATAGCGGGGTGAACAGGCAGTGGCTCGGGTGGTTGTTGTCCTTGTCCCTTTTGCCCTTCCTGTGACATCGGGTGCTGTAGGTGTCCTGGAGGGCAGGTAGTTTGCCCCCGGTGATGCGTTGGGCAGACCGCACCACCCTCTGGAGAGCCCTGCGGTTGCGTGCAGTGCAGTTGCCGTACCAGGCAGTGATACAGCCTGACAGGATGCTCTCAATTGTGCATCTGTAAAAGTTTGTGAGGGTTTTAGGTACCAAGCCAAATTTCTTCAGCCTCCTGAGGTTGAAGAGGTGCTGTTGCGCCTTCTTCACCACACTGTCTGTGTAGGTGGACCATTTCAGTTTGTCAGTGATGTGTACGCAAGGAACTTGAAGCTTTCCACCTTCTCCACTGTGGTCACATCGATGTGGATAGGGGGGTGCTCCCTCTGCTGTTTCCTGAAATCCACGATCAGCTCCTTTGTTTTGTTGACGTTGGGTGAGAGATTATTTTCCTGTCACCACACTCCCAGGGTCATCACCTCCTCCCTGTAGGCTGTCTCTTCATTGTTGGTAATCAGGCCTACTACTGTTGTGTCATCTGCAGACTTGATGATTGAGTTGGAGGCATGCATGGTCACGCAGTCATGGGTGAACAGGGAGTACAGGAGGGGGCTGAGCATGCATCCTTGTGGGGCCCCAGTGTTGAGTATCAGCGAAGTGGAGGTGTTTTTTCCTACAGTACCTTCACCACCTGGGGGCGGCCCGTCAGGAAGTCCAGGACCCAGTTGCACAGGGTGGGGTTCAGACCCAGGGCCTCAAGCTTAATGATGAGCTTGGAGGGTACTATGGTGTTGAATGCTGAGCTATCTTGATCTGTATTATTCAGAGCCCTATGGAATTACACCATATATACATTCTACAGACCCTACTGAGTATTCCCTACAACACTTCTACTGCGGCACCTAGAATAGTATTTGCTCTATAAGTCAATATGTATTCCATACACATTGATTTGCATCGGGGGCATTTAGGCTTTTCTGCTATTACTTGCAGACATTTATACTGAACATTCTGAAATTCTGTGACCCAAAAGTACTTTTTTAGTGTTGCTGAGGAGAGAGGGCCCTGTTTCAGCACCCCTCCACTCCCTCACTATCGTCAGAGCAGTCTTTCCCAGCTCAGTCTCTCTCTGCTGGGTCAGCTCTCTCAACTTCAGGGTCTTCATGGAACCAGCCTGGGTGGAGACCTCAAACTCAGCCTTTTGCATCACACCACAGATACTGAGAGAGAGAGATAGAGAGAAAGAGAGAGAAAGAAAGAGAGAGAGGGGGGGGGGGTCCTTTCACTACAGTTCTTTCACTACATTGAGAAGTGAAAGGACTGTAACTTCAAGATATTTCAGGGAAAACGTATCAAACGTTGCAGTTACAATTAGCCCAACAGTACAGAACTGAATAGTTTACACACCTGTCCAGCTCTGCAATGCGGTTAGTCATCTCGCCATCTTTCTATAAAAGAGGGAAAATGCAGACTATAACACATTTCCAGCCACTTAGCTATAGGTATCTGACCACTTTTTTGTCTGTGTGTTGCCTAGTAGTGACATGCTTACCTTGATTCTGTCTCTCGCCCTCTGCACAAGTTTGTTTTTGGAACGTCGTTCCTCACAACCAAACATCCTGCTGGCAATTTATTTGAAGTAAATAGTCACAAACTATCTTGCTTTAACAAAAACTGCACAATAAACGAATAAATGGTTAAAAAAATGTCAGCGTCTCAAAGGATGGAGGCGAGTCTGTCTACGTTGGCATGGTAACTAACCTATGTAGCCGGAAATATCCTTCCTTCGCTGCCAATTACAGTGAACGATATAGATCACATGACAAGCATGACGCGTGTTGCCCGTCGTCGTTCCTGTTGCAGAAAGTGATAACATGGGGCGATGAGATACACATGAAAGTCATTCTACCGGCAAAACCAGAGGCGAGACAAAATTGACAAAAGCTCCGTATTTATCCTCCTGTTGTTAGTTTGTTACAGTAGAAAGTTATAGTGCGATGTTAGGTTTGATTCTGAATGTGTATTGCTATCATACCTCAGCCACTAACTAGTCAGTAAAGCTAAAGGGCTAGCTAGTAGTAACCGTAACTTTACAGTAGGTAGCTAGTTTACATTAGCTAATTTACTTGTAGTTACATCAGAATAGGGCTTGGCAATCTTACCCCAACATTGTCATCATGATACGAACAGGAGTGCAGCAGATGGCCAGGGGACTGTGCCAAATAATGGGACGTGAAATCTCAAAAGGAAATTTCAACACCAACATCAGACAACAAATGACTCCAAGAGGGACTTTCCAGCTTCCCTGGTCCTCTATCAACAGTGTCCGAACCATGGCGGTAGGTCCAGAAACACACACACAGTCACACATATTTAGCTAGCTACAAACAGCCATAACATTAGTGTAGCCTACTGTCAAGGGCAATGTGAGTGAGAACATGTGAGTCATGATTCATCTTACCTAAACATTTGTCATGGTTCCCTTTTCCCTAACGTTACTGCCGATAGAAACAGTATTTTTTTCCCCACAATGTGCATTGTGAACTGTGCTGTAATGTATTTCGTTCTGGATGTTTCTGCCGTGTCATGCTGTTATGTTGTCATACAGTGGGACCCCCTGTACTCAGTCAGATAATACTGTAACAAAGTATGGATGAGAGTGTAATAGTAGTGTTTGTCCACTAGGTGCTGCCCTGGCCTTTCTCTTTCCAGCCACGGGACTTCAGCCTGCCCAACTCGTCCTGGGGCTCCGACATGAGGCGTCTGTATGAGCATGACGGAGAGAAGAAGTGGGGGGTCTGGAGAAGACTGCCCAGCTATAACCGCTCCCTCAAGTACGCCACAGGTACAGTAAGGAAGGGTTTCTGCCACATATGGATGGTGTGTGTGTGTGTGTGTGTGTGTGTGTGTGTGTGTGTGTGTGTGTGTGTGTGTGTGTGTGTGTGTGTGTGTGTGTGTGTGTGTGTGTGTGTGTGTGTACGAAAATTACTAAAATGTAATGTAAAAATGTAACGTGTTTGTATAACCCTGTCTCTCATGTCCTGGGCATAGTGTCTGAGTAAGATGTTGTGTGTAACTCTGTTTCTCCTTCCAAGGTTGGGTGTATCTGAGTAAGATGTTGTCTATATGTGTGTTTCTCCTTCCAAGGTTGGGTGTATCTGAGTAAGATGTTGTCTATATGTGTGTTTCTCCTTCCAAGGTTGGGTGTATCTGAGTAAGATGTTGTCTATATGTGTGTTTCTCCTTCCAAGGTTGGGTGTATCTGAGTAAGATGTTGTCTATATGTGTGTTTCTCCTTCCAAGGTTGGGTGTATCTGAGTAAGATGTTGTCTATATGTGTGTTTCTCCTTCCAAGGTTGGGTGTATCTGAGTAAGATGTTGTCTATATGTGTGTTTCTCCTTCCAAGGTTGGGTGTATCTGAGTAAGATGTTGTCTATATGTGTGTTTCTCCTTCCAAGGTGGGGTGTATCTGAGTAAAATGTTGTCTATATGTGTGTTTCTCCTTCCAAGGTGGGGTGTATCTGAGTAAGATGTTGTCTATATGTGTGTTTCTCCTTCCAAGGTTGGGTGTATCTGAGTAAGATGTTGTCTATATGTGTGTTTCTCCTTCCAAGGTTGGGTGTATCTGAGTAAGATGTTGTCTATATGTGTGTTTCTCCTTCCAAGGTTGGGTGTATCTGAGTAAGATGTTGTCTATATGTGTGTTTCTCCTTCCAAGGTTGGGTGTATCTGAGTAAGATGTTGTCTATATGTGTGTTTCTCCTTCCAAGGTTGGGTGTATCTGAGTAAGATGTTGTCTATATGTGTGTTTCTCCTTCCAAGGTGGGGTGTATCTGAGTAAGATGTTGTCTATATGTGTGTTTCTCCTTCCAAGGTGGGGTGTATCTGAGTAAGATGTTGTCTATATGTGTGTTTCTCCTTCCAAGGTTGGGTGTATCTGAGTAAGATGTTGTCTATATGTGTGTTTCTCCTTCCAAGGTTGGGTGTATCTGAGTAAGATGTTGTCTATATGTGTGTTTCTCCTTCCAAGGTTGGGTGTATCTGAGTAAGATGTTGTCTATATGTGTGTTTCTCCTTCCAAGGTGGGGTGTATCTGAGTAAGATGTTGTCTATATGTGTGTTTCTCCTTCCAAGGTTGGGTGTATCTGAGTAAGATGTTGTCTATATGTGTGTTTCTCCTTCCAAGGTGGGGTGTATTTGAGTAAGATCATTCAGTCGAAGGCGCGTCTGTTCACGCGGAACATCAGGGAGTACGGGGGGACGTTCGAGTACGTCGTGTTTGTCAACAAGCAGGAGCAGAAGTGTGTGTGTGTGTGTTCCAGGCTGGCCACCTACTGGAGGGACCCCCGGGGTGAGCTGTTTGTGTCTGTGTGTGCTGATGGCATGTGTATACTGTGACAATGTTTGTCCTTGTGTGTATCTCTGTAAAAATGACACAATCAACTGCTAGCATTCAAACATCATATTTAGTCAGAAGTGTAATGTTTATAAATGATGTGTGCGATTCCAGGCACGTCCATGGGGTGGCAATAGCTACCATGATTGACACTGTAACGGGGACCCACGCCACCTACCTCTCTGGGCCTGTCATGACTGCCAACCTCAACATCAACTACCGCAGGTACACACACTTTCTCCCTCACTCCCTTCCTCATTCTCTCCATCACTCACTCACGGCTTATTAAGCTCTAAAAACATGTTTTCATGTTATTGTGGTCATTATTGTAGGGTTTTAAGTGAGGATCTAGATTTTTCCTGACCACATTTCCTGGTTATGACACATACGGTATCCCGCCTCTCCTCCCCAAAGCCCCATCTCATTGGGTAGTACAGTGCTGCTCACCTGCTCATTGGATAAGAAGGAGGGACGGAAAACCTTTGTTTCCTGTCAAGTCACCATCACGGACAGCTCCAAACTACACACAGAGGCCACAGGTACTGTCACCCACCCTCACGTGTTGGTTGTGTTTTTAGATGTGTGTCATTGGACTTTCAGTCTGAAGTGTTCTCTCAGTCTTAGTATGTTTCTCTCTTCTCCCTCATCCTTCTCTCTCTCTCTCTCTCTCTCTCACTCTCCTTCTCCCTCTCTTTCTCTCTCACTCTCTTTCTCTCTCCTCCTCCCTCTCTCTCTCTCCTTCTCCCTCGCTCTCTCTCCTTCTCTCAGGGCTGTTTCTGTCAATCACAATGGGACACCTATTAGGAGGATGATGGATAGGCCAACTCATCGACCAACCAGACGCTACAAACACACATCAGAAACAGCACTGACTTCCTAGGGGGTGTGTTTGTCTGCACACAAATGTTTGGGTGTATATCAGTACCTGAGTGTGGGAGTGTGTATCCTTGAGTGTGTGCACGCATGCATGTGTGTGTGTGTGTGTGTGTGTGGTTCTGACTGTCAGATCCAGTAATCTTCTTAACTCTAGCAGTTTGCCTGAGACACCTGATGCCTTGCGCTCCACTGACATAGCATACAGATACTGTATATCATAGACACAACCGGTTGTGGATATTTTACCTCTCTTTCTCCACTGTTACACACTCCTGGACAACCAGCTCCAGTCAGAGTGAAGGACATAACCTCTGGTATATTATATTTAGGTCGAGGCTGTGGATACAACTTTTCTGAACCCTTCTTCCCGACAGCTAAAGGTCCCGACACTTCTGCATGTGCAGGATTCTCTACTTTACGCACCTCCCTTCACATTTCTCAGTCAATTGTGAATGATAATCTTCATGTTTTACCAGTGAAATGTCCATGCAGCATCTGCATACCTGTGTCTAGTTTCAATCATAGCACATATTTTGCCTAGTGGCACGTGCTGTTGAGTTTTGGCCACATGAGAGAAAAATGTGCCCATTTGCACAATCATTCTAAAATCTCATAAGAAATGAGGTGGTGTTTTTGTCTTACAGTAATTTTATACTACACTATTATATTGGGTTCTGTTATGTAGAATACCATCATTGTGTGATCTGGCAGACATTGATTCAGCTTTGATCTAACTTTATTAAACGCGCACCATTCACCAGAGTAGCTTGTTCTCTACGAGTAGAACAGAGACTGTGTGTAAAGAAGCTTCGGGACCTTTAGCTGTCGGAATGAGGGGTCTAGAAAAGTTGGATCCACAGCCACTCTGATATATTTAATAGATTGTTTATTTTTTGTATTTTATTTATATAATTCGGAATAATTTATTAGGCCTTTTACAGTTTGAGGTTTGAGTCATTGCTGATACGTTATTTTGTGACCAGTATGACCTCTTGAATAAAGCCTTACCTCTTGGGTACTGTAGACTGTTTTTCTATGGTATCTGGCTCAATGTGGGATACCTTTTCCATTCTCACTGGTCCATGTGTTATAAACAACCTTCAGACAGACTGATGTCATACAGACCCTTTTCTCTTCATCTGTCGTCCTCTGACTACGAATCTACATCTCCCTCTCACCTCTTCTTCCTTCCTCTCTCTGTTCCTGTCTGTCTCCCTCTTTCTTTTTCTTTATTTGTCAGTCTATCTTGTCTCTGACCCCTCCCTCTTTGTGAATGATCCCCTTCCAGTAAGAAATGAATGACAGGCAGCATAACCGTAAAAACTGACACGTTGTTCACATCACAGAGTTCAGAGGATTCTGTCAGCATAAACCCAGCAGACCACATAGCCTTAACCAGCACTCTCACTACTGAGACTGGCTCTGAGGACAAAACATAGTCACTATGGTCCCAATCTGGCCCTTTCAAAATGCTACTTTATTAGACTCTTAGGGTATCGTAGGCACCCATAACACATAGTACGCATGGTAACGAACTCATAATAGTAGGAATGGTAACGAACTCATAATAGTAGGCATGGTAACGAACTCATAATACTAGGCATGGTAACGAACTGATACTAGTAGGCATGGTAACTAACTGATACCAATAGGCATGGTAACTAACTGATACCAATAGTCATGGTAACGAACTGATACTAGTAGGCATGGTAACTAACTGATAGTAGCAGTCATGGTAACTAACTGATAGTAGCTGTCATGGTAACTAACTGATAGTAGCTGTCATGGTAATGAACTGATAGTAGCAGTCATGGTAACTAACTGATACTAGTAGGCATGGTAATTAGCTGATACTAGTAGGCATGGTAACTAACTGATAGTAGCAGGCATGGTAACTAACTGATAGTAGTAGACATGGTAATGAACTGATACTAGTAGGCATGGTAACTAACTGATACTAGTAAGCATGGTAACTAACTGATACTAGTAGGCATGGTAACTAACTGATACTAGTAGGCATGGTAACTAACTGATACTAGTAGACATGGTAATGAACTGATACTAGTAGGCATGGTAACTAACTGATACTAGTAGGCATGGTAACTAACTGATACTAGTAGGCATGGTAATGAACTGATACTAGTAGGCATGGTAACTAACTGATACTAGTAGGCATGGTAATGAACTGATACTAGTAGGCATGGTAACTAACTGATACTAGTAGGCATGGTAATGAACTGATACTAGTAGGCATGGTAACTAACTGATACTAGTAGGCATGTTAACGAACTGATACTAGTAGGCATGGTAACTAACTGATACTAGTAGGCATGGTAACTAACTGATAATACTAGGCATGGTAACTAACTGATACGAGTAGGCATGGTAACTAACTGATACTAGTAAGCATGGTAACTAACTGATACTAGTAGGCATGGTAACTAACTGATACTAGTAGGCATGGTAACTAACTGATACTAGTAGGCATGGTAACTAACTGATACTAGTAGGCATGGTAACTAACTGATACTAGTAGGCATGGTAACTAACTGATACTAGTAGGCATGGTAACTAACTGATAATACTAGGCATGGTAACTAACTGATACGAGTAGGCATGGTAACTAACTGATAATACTAGGCATGGTAACTAACTGATACTAGTAAGCATGGTAACTATCTGATACTAGTAGGCATGGTAACTAACTGATACTAGTAGGCATGGTAACTAACTGATACTAGTAAGCATGGTAACTAACTGATACTAGTAGGCATGGTAACTAACTGATAATACTAGGCATGGTAACTAACTGATAATACTAGGCATGGTAACTAACTGATACTAGTAAGCATGGTAACTAACTGATACTAGTAGGCATGGTAACTAACTGATAATACTAGGCATGGTAACTAACTGATACTAGTAAGCATGGTAACTAACTGATAATACTAGGCATGGTAACTAACTGATACTAGTAGGCATGGTAACTAACTGATAATACTAGGCATGGTAACTAAATGATACTAGTAAGCATGGTAACTATCTGATACTAGTAGGCATGGTAACTAACTGATACTAGTAAGCATGGTAACTAACTGATAATACTAGGCATGGTAACTAACTGATACTAGTAGGCATGGTAACTAGCTGATACTAGTAAGCATGGTAACTAACTGATAATACTAGGCATGGTAACTAACTGATACTAGTAAGCATGGTAACTAACTGATACTAGTAGACATGGTAACTAACTGATACTAGTAAGCATGGTAACTAACTGATAATACTAGGCATGGTAACTAACTGATACTAGTAAGCATGGTAACTAACTGATACTAGTAGACATGGTAACTAACTGATACTAGTAAGCATGGTAACTAACTGATAATACTAGGCATGGTAACTGATACTAGGGATTTTTTTAGGGCTCCCGAGTGGCGCAGCGGTCTAAGACGCTGCATCTCAGTGCAAGAGGCGTTACTGCAGTACCTTGTTCGATTCCAGGCTGCATCACATCCAGCCGTGATTGGGAGTCCCATAATGCTGGCGCACAATTGGCCCAGCATTGTTCGGGTTTGGCAGGGGTAAGGAAGTCATTGCAAATAAGAATTTGTTCTTAACTGACTTGCCTAGTTAAATAAAGGTTCCATTTTTTAAAATACTAGTAGGAATGGTAACTAACTGATACTAGTAGGCATGGTAATGAACTGATACTAGTAGGCCTGGTAACTAACTGATAATACTAGGCATGATAGCTAACTGAAAATAATATGTCTGGTAACTAACTGATACTAGTGGCCCATTTCTCTGGAGTTTCTGATATAATTAGTGTTTCACAGGAACCCTACAGTGTCCCTCCTCATGAAATACATGCACACAGTTTACTGGTGTGGTTTTGAAGTATGTAGCTGTGTGTGTGTGTGTGTGTGTGTGTGTGTGTGTGTGTGTGTGTGTGTGTGTGTGTGTGTGTGTGTGTGTGTGTGTGGTTAGGTGTGAACTCCCCCATCCCCCTTCCCTTAGGCCCCTCGAGTTTCTGTCCTCATATTGGAGAGATGGCTGCAGAGCAGCTGTGTGTGTGTGTGTGTGTGTGTGTGTGTGTGTGTGTGTGTGTGTGTGTGTGTGTGCGTGCGTGCGTGCGTGCGTGCGTGGAAGACACAGCCAGAGCGGCGGTAGGGAGAGCCTGAGACTCAGGTGTGGTCAGATGGGCTTTGAGGAGCGAGGGTGCAGTGGAACTGAGGTGGACAACTTTCCAGTCATTTCATTTTGTTAAAACCACCTAAACACACATACATTGTATGTCCAGAGAGTAGTATAGCTTTCTTTCACTGAGAGAGATTAGATTTTTGTTTTATTTCATCTCGTATTTGATTGCAATAATCTGTAGCCCTGGCATATTGTCAGTTATGTATTGATCTGATTTATCTCTTTACAGATTGATGGCCTTGCTCACACAAATGCCATATCATATAGAGTAAATAATAAGCAGATCACCTCACTGAGACAGTTAAGCCTGTAACTCTGGTCCAGCCGAAGGAAACCGACAGTTGCTAAACCGCGCGGCTGTAATTAAAAAAGGATAGCACTGACGCACCTTTCTTGCGCAATCAAATGTGCAAAAGCGCAACAGTCGCTCTACCCCAGAGCTTCAAACGCAGAGGTCGATATTTCCACGGTCATCTTCTTGAGACCACACCAAAATGAACGGGAACACACTGTTCATCCCGGGTGAAACCTGAGTAGCCTGAACTGAACTGAAAATGAAGTTGGCTGATGTTACCTTTACCTGGAGACAAGGCGGAATATGGAGAGTGACAACAGAGAATGACAAAGACGTTCTCAGAGTAAATGAGTTTAGTAACTATAACAGAGATGATAGTGCATGTTGTAAAGCGCATGCGCAGGTTACCACTTTTGCTTTAGTTTAGGACGGTTGGTTACAACTTGCTCCCAACTATTGTAGCTATTTATAGCCCACAAAAAAAACATTAAATTGCTTAAATCAGCTTTATCTGATATGACCTGAGTTAGAACCATCAACAACAAGCAGGTTAAGTAACTGTAGTGGTTAAATACAGTAATTTGTTTACACCGGATAATTCAGTACGTTGTAGATTATGTAACGGGTAAACCGGGCCTTGGTAACCCTTTACCATTCACACTGCTGGAGACTACATGCGCTTCTATTAATGACCTAATTAAAACCGAAAAGGAAAGCAATAAAATTAAATTAAATGTTTTATAATTAGTCTATAATGACACATTTTCTTTCTTCATATTTCCATTGGCCGTATCATATATCAAGCTACTGAAAAAAAAACTCCAGACAAACATATAGGCCTAGCCTATAGGCCTAAACGTTTTGCGTTTTGCTTGCCTGCCCTCATATATATTTAGGTAAAATTCGTTGGTTGGGCTATGTTTTAACCGGGCACTACAGAATAAAGACCGACCCTCTGCAGCAAACAAACGGTCGTGAGTTATTACATAAATCCTGGTGACATAACCTCTGAGCGCGAGCTCGGGACGACAGCCAGGGCGCAAAGAGCAAGCGGGTTGAAACCGGAGTAGCCTGAACTGCTTGTACAAGGAAGTTCGTTGCAAAAATGAAGTTGGCTGATATTATCCTCACGTGAAGACAAGACGGAATATGGAGAGAGTGACAACAGAAAATGACAAAGACGTTGTCAGAGTAAATGAGCGTACTGACTAACAGAGATGGTAGTGCATGTTTTAAAGCGCATGCGCCGTCCCTGCCTCTAGAACAGCAGGTAGTTCTATATATTTAGAAATAAAGATCCAAAGTTTTTAAAGTTATTTATTGTGCATAGCAAAACGCGCGGTAGAATAGACAATAAAAAGGGGTGTGTAGACACGCTTGTCCCAGGAGTGTGAAGTGGCGTAGTGTGTGTCAGAGCCAGGTGCAAGCACACGCAGTTTGTTTTGACGGGGGGAGTTATGGAATATGAGGAGCCCGAATCACCCGAACACATCACTACAGAAGAGCCAATCAAAAGAGGTGAGATATATTATCTTGATTATTGATAGGTTAGGCCTAGTGTATTCATGTGTAGGCTAGGCCTAGTCTATTCAGTAATTTACATTTCACAAATGTCAATTATTTGCAGATGCAACTTATTGTTTTAGCTATACATTGTGGATTGGGTGAAATGAAAAGGTCACAGATTTGCATTATAAATTAATGCACATTTAAAGGTGAATGTGTGTGTGTGTGTGTGCTTGTGTGCTTGTGTGTGTGGATCCACATGTATGCACACACACAGACACACCTGTTTGCCAGTCTAGAGCATTGACTATTGTGTAGCAATACCTAGGGATGACAGAAGTGCTGTATGAGTGTTGGTATACAGTCACTGCCCCCTTCTCCCTCTCCTCCCCTATCACCCTGTCCCCTCCTTTAAGAGAGCCTCATTCTAATGCTTATCTCTCCCCTCTCTCCTCCCATTTCTCTTTATCTTTATCTCCTTCTCTCTTTTTATCTCTTATCTATCCCTGTCACTATGTCTCTCTCTTACACATTAGTTGTCTCGTTCTCTCTCTCTTACCCCCCTCACTCTGTCTTTGTCAGATCACCAAGGCTCCCTCCCGCCAAGTTCTTTCTCTGCCTTCCCCCTCACATCCTCCACTTTCTCATCCTGCCTCATTCACTCTCCCTCCTCCCATCTTCCCTATCCCTCACTCTTTTTCTTCTTACCCCATTCCCTCTCCTCCCCTTCTTCCCTCCCTCCCCCCTCTCTCATTAACTCACCTCTCTTCTGTTGTCCACCTGATGGTGTAACTCTTGCTCCTTGAGGGTAAACATGGCAGTAATCCTCTATAAAACCAGGGATTAGCTCTTAGCTGTGTGGGCCTGTTTTGGGCTTGCTGCATTTCCCAGCAATACACAGTCTAAAATCAAACCATGGCTTTCAACTTAGATTCCTTCAGTCTCTATCACACGTACTCCATACGTCATTCATGAAATGACGTCATCCACCAGGCCTAAACCACAGGTGTCAAACTCATTCTATGGTGGCCGAGTGTCTGCGGGTTTTAACTCCTCCCTTGTACTTGATTAATCAATGAAGGTCACTGATTAGTTAGAAGCTCCACTCACCTGGTTGTCTACTCTAGGTCTTAATTGGACACAAATTGAAATTCAATAACAAGAACCAGCAGACACTGGGCTCTCCATGGAGTGAGATGGACACCATAGCTAAATATAGGCTACAGACTCAGATGGATATTTTCATCTTTATTCCCTACATTTAACCAGGTCTGGCTGAGAGGGTGCACTGATACAAATATCCTGCAATGATGCCGCAGTTGTCCTCTAGATACTTATCTGGCTTTAGAACACATTAAAACCCTTTCTCACGGTGCCGTGACACTGCATATTACTCTCTCCGTTACTCATTGACAGGACATCATGATAGCTATACACTTCTGCACCAGAGAGCTACTCTCTTCTATACTGTGTACATACATGCACGCACACACAAACACGCACACTCTCACACACACGTGAATGTACCAGCAGTCGCTCCCTTATTACATCACAGTGTGTGTGGAGAGCTGATAATGTGTAACATGCAGCGGTTATCTCTGTGTGTGTTCTTCTGTCACTCTCCAGCCTGCAGCTGCTATATCTCCATACAGAGTAGGATAGAGAGACGGGGAGAAGAGAAACCCTTGGAAACCGCTTTTGATTAAATAGCGCCGTCTAAATCTTAGCAAGACTTCCATTGTTAGATAAAGTATTGATTGAAAAAGACAGAATGCTGCTGTTTGATTGGATTGAGAGAACAAGGGAGATAGACAGATACGGAGAGAAAGAGAGCGATAGAGAGAGATAAGATGGGGCGGGTTGGTATTGATGCTGACAGACCAGTCTTTCTGAAAAGTAGAGCACATTGAGGAGTTAGAAGAAGATAGCGGTTTCCATTGCCTTCATGTTGGTCTTGTGTAACATGGCCTCTTTGTCCCCACACTGTGGCTTGGGCTGATACTCAGTGGCATGGGTCAGGTGTCACTGCAGTTCTCACTGGAATCAGATCATTAGCACTTAGGTTTAGGATTTAATTTAGTTTGGAATCACATGAAATTGACTCATGATCCGACAGCATGACGTTCTTAGTCCAGTGAAGGTTGAAAAGCGACTCAAATCCTTACTTTTTGCGTACAATCGCAAACGGCAGTGTGTGTGTGTCTATGCGTTTTCTGAGTCTTAAGTGTGTATGTTTTCTGTGTGTGTGTCAACTGCTCTGCTTTCACCAGACCTCTGTGTTCTGCTTATGAAGCAAACGTGATTTGATGAGGAGGGGAAACAGAGGGAAGCAGTGAAAGCCGCAGCAGACCTTCTCTACCCCAGACACAAAGACCCAGGCTACCTCTGCCTCTGTCTGCCTCCACCCAGCGATGCTTATCTCCCCTGCCCTCTCTCAACACACACGCACACACACTAAAAATACACACCTCAGCTTGGAAACAACCCCCACACACACATACACACACCCAGTCTAATATGAACTTTCTCACAATTGTGGTCAGAAAGCTAGACTCCCACCTTCCTCCACTATAACTGTGTCTGTCTCTTACTCACCAAGGTGTGTGTGTCTGCGTGTGCCTGAGAGAGAGTTCAAACTCCATCCACACTCTGCTTGTGTCAGCTCCTACTCTCCCAACTCTCTCTTTTTCAAGGCTCTTCCACACCAATTCATTTCATACAACAGACACTATAAACACATCAGGCCCTGTGTGCAGAGGCCCAGCATCATCCTGGCATAAATTCAGTTCTCCTCTGTTGTGTCAGAGAGACATTGACTCAGTCCTCCTCGGTTGTGTCAGAGAGACATAGACTCAGTCCTCCTCTGATGTGTCAGAGAGACATAGACTCAGTCCTCCTCTGTTGTGTCAGAGAGACATAGACTCAGTCCTCCTCTGATGTCAGAGAGACATAGACTCAGTCCTCCTTTGTTGTGTCAGAGACACATAGACTCAGTCCTCCTCGGTTGTGTAGACTCAGTCCTCCTCTGATGTGTCATAGAGACATAGACTCAGTCCTCCCCTGTTGGGTCAGAGAGACATAGACTCAGTCCTCCTCTGTTGTGTAGACTCAGTCCTCCTCTGATGTGTCATAGAGACATAGACCCAGTCCTCCTCTGTTGTGTCAGAGAGACATAGACTCAGTCCTCCTCTGATGTGTCAGAGAGACATAGACTCAGTCCTCCTCTGTTGTGTCAGAGACACATAGACTCAGTCCTCCTCGGTTGTGTCAGAGAGACATAGACTCAGTCCTCCTCTGATGTGTCATAGAGACATAGACTCAGTCCTCCTCTGTTGTGTCAGAGAGACATAGACTCAGTCCTCCTCTGTTGTGTCAGAGAGACAGACTCAGTCCTCCTCTGTTATTTTTACATTTGAAATGTAACCTTTATTTAACTAGGCAAGTCAGTTAAGAACAAACTATTATTTACAATGACGGCCTACACCGGCCAAGCCCGGACGACGCTGGGCCAATTGTGCGCCGCCCTATGGGACTCCCAATCACGGCCGGTTGTGATACAGCCTGGAATCGAACCAGGGTGTCTGTAGTAAAGCCTCAAGCACTGAGATGCAGTGCCTTAGACCGCTGCTCCTCTCGGGAACCCTATTGTTATTGCCAGAGAGACATAGACTCAGTCCTCCTCTGTCAGTGTCACGTCCTGACCATAGAGAGCCCTTATTTTCAATGGTAGAGTAGGTCAGGGCGTGACTGGGGGGTTAGTCTAGTTTATTATTTCTATGTGGGGTTCTAGGTTGTTTTTTCTATGTTGGTGATTTTGTATGATTCCCAATTAGAGGCAGCTGGTAATCGTTGTCTCTACATGGGGATCATATTTAAGTAGCATTTTTCCCACCTGTGTTTTATGGGATATTGTTTTGAGTTAGTGCACGTAGCATCTCTGTAGTCACGGCTCGTTGTTAGTTTATTGTTTATTTGTTTTTGTCTTTGCTAAGTTTCACTTTATCATTAAATTATGTGGAACTCAACATCCGCTGCGCCTTGGTCCGATATTTATTCCAGCGAACGTGACAGTCGGAGAGACTGAGATGAGCCCAGTTGGGAGTGAGTGGGATGATAAGGGACATGGGGCTGAAGCTACAGTAGAGCATTGAACTAAGATGTGAGAGAGGAAGTGTGTCTTGTGTTCAAGCAGAATTTAACTTCTATTTTCTTTGCTACAGGAGACACTGTGTCCAAGAAGACTCATTTGAGTAAGTGTTTGTGTTTGTGTGTGTTTGTTTCTGTGTCAATATGCTTGTCTGTACATGCCCATGTGTTATGTGTGTGCTAGTTATATGAGCATGCAGTGTGGTTATGCCAGGATCGCTAGTATTTGCACACATTTGCACCTGTGCTGAAAAACACACACACACACACACACACACACACACACACACACACACACACACACACACACACACACACACACACACACACACACACACACACACACACACACACACACACACACACACACACACAGGTTTCTCTGTGGTGCCAACATCAACATTATAGCTCTGTTATGCACCTGTGGTACTTTGTGTAGACAGTATTCTCCTTTTTGATGGATTTAGGTTTGGAGATAAACTCTATATTGGTATTCTGGCATCTGGATGCAGATAGTATCAGATAGCATCTCCTTCACATGTGGTGGTGTTTCTGGGCTGTTTCTGCTCCTGACTACAACACACCTGTTACTTTTGAGTGGAGGGAGAAAATTGAAAAATGCCTGGTCGGTTTTCATGATACTAGTTTTCACTTTGAATAATAATCATACGGATGATGGAATGTGTATCATCAGAAAGCTCTCTCTTTATTGGCTGTTTCAGATGTCTGTCTATACTCAATTGGCTAGTTAGGCTGTCACTCTGTGCTGTTGGTACAGTCCTATCCTCTTGACGTGTTAGAGAAGTACAGTATATGTCCTTTCATGCCAATAAAACTTTTTTGTATTTCAATGTATATTTGAGGGAGATAGAACGGTGGGTACAGAGAGTGGTTAAGGCTTTGAGGGTGACTAGGTGAGTGGGTTACGCACAACAAAGAACGGGAAAAAAGTACCGTAAGAAAAGAGAGAGAGCAAAAGGGGAAAGGCCCTCTGTATTTCACACGCACACACACTGTGTGACTGACAGAGCGCTTGAGCAGTGACTAGCGGAGACTCTGAGGCCTAAACATTCTGTAGGTGCACTAAGATAGTCACTCTGCAAGATAAAGGACAGACAGAGAGAGAAGAGAGGAAAGAGAGAGAGAGAGTGACAGTGACAATTTGACAGTGATTGTGAATTGAGGGTGAACAAGAAAGAGAGAGAAATAGAGTTTGTGAAAGTGGGACAAGAAGACTGAGAAGTGGAGTGAAGATGATGCGAGGTAGGAGTGATGGCCTTGATTTAATGTGTGTTACTCTGTACCGTATCTGTGTGTGTGAGAGAGAGAGAGTGTATACTGTACTGTAGCCTACATTTGAAGTATGTTTGTTTGGCTTTTTTTGGTCCCCCATTCTCCTTCCGTATTCCTCCAACTCTTCAAGTACAGCAACAGCAACGTATCCGCTCACAGTCATATTCATTTCTAAACTCAAAACATGATCATGTAAATCTATTTTTCAGAATGATGATAGTGCATTGTGTTTCAGCCTGTTGGCATGTCCAACATCCTCACCAGATTCTGGTCCTGTTTCTTTCCAAAACCTCCAACAACTTGACTCTGTAGCTGCTCTTCAAGTTTACATTTGACATTTTAGTCATTTAGCTGACGCTTTTATCCAGAGCCACTTACAGGAGCAATTAGGGTTAAGTGTCTTGCTCCAGGGACAGGTTTTTCAGGGGGTTCAGGGGCTCGGGGATTCGAACAAGAGGTTAAGAGCCCAACTCATAACCACTAGACTACCTGCCCCCCCAAGTGTCTGCTGATTTTTGTTCTAGTTCTTCTAGAAGCATAATGGAGTCAGAATAGAACCGTTTCGTCTGATTCTACAGGGCTGTAGAAGTGATATAATGTAACCATCTATTTTGATAATACTCTTGAAAATAATGTATATATTTCAAAACATCTTGCACAGCATTATCACTTATTGTAAAAATACACAAGTGATGTAGTTATAAAATGTCAAGGTGGAAGTTGGGCCTAATCAGTCTTCAAAATATTTGATCGTTTTTGTCTAAATATGTAAATGGTTAACTATGACTACTTGTTTAGGTTGCTTTGAAACCAAATGAGGGATCTTTGAAGCCTCTCATTGGTTAGTAAGTGGGCACTAGGACATTTAAGTGTCATTACTGTGGTCGTGGATACTGTCCTGATATGACTAAGTATTTTACCTGCTTATGTTTCAAAGACTTAAATTACAGCAACACATTTCCATGTTCTCTCACTACCACTCACACAGTCTGTGATGTGACACACGAGAACTACCACACACAGTATGTGATGTGACACATGAGAACTACCACTCACACAGTCTGTGATGTGACACACGAGAACTACCACTCACACAGTCTGTGATGTGACACACGAGAACTACCACACACAGTATGTGATGTGACACACGAGAACTACCACTCACACAGTCTGTGATGTGACACACGAGAACTACCACTCACACAGTCTGTGATGTGACACACGAGAACTACTACTCACACAGTCTGTGATGTGACACACGAGAACTACCACACACAGTATGTGATGTGACACACGAAAACTACTACTCACACAGTCTGTGATGTGACACACGAGAACTACCACTCACACAGTCTGTGATGTGACACACGAGAACTACCACTCACACAGTCTGTGATGTGACACACGAGAGAGGAACAGGGACTGTGTAGGCAGAAGGGGAGAGAGGAACAGGGACTGTGTAGGCAGAAGGGGAGAGAGGGATAGGGAGTTTGGCATGAGACCGTACTGTGTTGTGAGATGGTCCTCTCAGAGCATCCTCTGCACCAGTTTCTATTCACGCATCTATATGGCGCCATAGGGACTGTGTAGACACACACACACACACCGTAGCACAGCTGCCCCTCTGTGGTTGGCGCCTCAGTGTGTGTGTGTGTGGTAGTGTGATATACACTGAGTGTAGAAAACATTACCAGGTGAAAGCTACCAACCCTTATGTCACTTGTTAAATCCACTTCTATCAGTGTAGATTGAGGGGAGGAGACAGGTTAAAGAAGGAGTTTTAAGCCCTGAGACATGGATTGTGTGTGTGTGCCATTCAGAGGGCGAATGGGCAAGTTAAAATATATCCCATTGAACAGAGTATGGTTGTAGGTGCCTGGGGCACCGGTTTGTGTCAAGAACTGCAATGCTGCTGGGTTTTTCACACAACAGTTTCCCGTGTGTATCAAGAATAGACCACCACCCCAAGGACATCCAGACAACTTGGCACAACTTTGGGTAGCATTGGAGTCAATATGGGCCAGCATCCCTGTGGAACGCATTCGACACCTTGTAGAGTCCATGCGCCGACAAATTGAGGCTGTTCTGACGGCAAAGGGGGTGCAACTCAATGTCAGGAAGGTGTTCTGAATGATTTGTACACTCAGTGCATATCTCCTGTGTGTTTGTCACTGAATATAACATGATGCAGATGTCATTTCTAATATTACACACACTGGGCTCTAATTTTAATGTCAAGGAAGGAGAGTTTTCACCTTAGCTCCTAAACCCTGTTAGAATAATTAACACAACTGTAGACTGTTTTACAATGATGACATTACTTAAATACAACAGTGAACATTTCTGCATTTCAAATCATTTTTCTCTGAGAGTGGCCCACCACCATAGCCATAGGCTTGGTTCAGGCGGCGTTCTCCGTTCACAAACAAGAGTCTGCTGATGCTTCTGGGGGATTCCTGTTCAGATTCCTGTTCTCTTACTTCAAAAGACTTTCCTTACGCATACATACAGCTGCACACACATACACACTTCCAAAGCACCTCACTTTACTTCAAAGAGTTGATACCAAAATCTGAAGTAACACATTCACCCCCAAACATGAGAAATGAAAGAGAGCAGTCACACAGTCACACGGTCACACACCCATCACCATTACTTGGTTTACCTCACAACTCATTATTGTTCCCCTTGGACTCAGTCTGGGGTTCAAAACAGCCTTTCTAAAATGCTTATGTTGAAATACGTAAGATGTCTTTATTATTGATTGTGAAGATTTCCGTTTTTTTTACTCACTAGAGCCACAGTTCTTCTAACCAGACAGCATGGTATTACTCACAAATTACACTTTCCAAAATAACTATTCAGAGGCTCCACTCAAAACAAATTCAGTGTGATGCGTATCATTTCATTGAAGATATAGTCTTCAAGCTTGTCATGTAGAGAATTCTCATGGCAATACTGTAAAAAAACGGTGTTATTTATCTAGGATTATCTTGCATAAAAATGTTCTATCTCTCAAAGCGCTTTCAATTGTATAGCTCCCACATCCACTTTCAATATAGCACCCACCTGGGTGGTGCACAACTTCCATTTTGAGGCATACTGTCCCCACATCAGCTATCACCGCTCAATAACCTACCAATAACAAATAACTTACATTAAATGGGTCTCAAACGGCACAAGAAACTTCAAAATATACGTTAAATTAAATGTGTCTTAAATTCCAGAGATTCCTTTACTAATTAAGTTATATTAGTATTATAAATATGTTATAGCACATTTACAAAAGTTTTAATTGTAAAGCATTAAGAGCATATTAAGGTTAAGTGTGATGGATACGTATTTGATATTTACAGCATATATAATTCAGAGTCTCAGATGTTTCATTTAAAGTAATTTCATTCTAATTATGATATTTGCTTCTATATTTTGTCATGTTTCATATTAAGGTTTTTCAAATGTGGAATTGATTCATTTATAGCAAATTGTTGAAATCTACCAAGAAGTAAGTAACATTAAGGATCAATAATCACCCTAAATACATTTACATTTATAGCTATTTTATTCTTTGATCATATTTAACCAACATTTCTGATTCCCTTTGGAACATCTTTATTGTCATATTTGTCCAGATACTGCTTGTCAGTAATAAGAAATAAAAAATCATATCAAGTAATCGTTATCTAGACCAACATTTTTTGACAGAAAAACACAAGTTATTTTTGGTTGAAACATGTCAGTGTGCCGTCAATTAGATTGGAGATTTTATTTCAAAGTATTCACACAATGTTCCAATGTTATCTCAAGTAAATCTCTTACTCTCTAAGGATAACCGTATGCCCTGTGTTCTCTTTGTCATGCATCTGTATGTTGGAGGGTGTAATTCTGCGGGGTGTTTCCTGTGGAGGAAAGTTGAGGTTTTTGTCCGTTTACAGAGCAAAATGCAGAATGCTGACAGGGGACTTTATACAAAGACAAGGGAAAGGTGCTGAATGGCACTCGCTGCTCATGTCAGAGATATTCAACCCCTTATGAAAGACAATGGACATTTTATATAAAAGGCCCTTTTTTATTAGGCTGCATAGCCTCTGATAGTGGCTTTCTACTGCCCTTCTGCATTAGCTCAATGAACCTTGTCGCGGAAACCATCACAACCTCACTGTATTTGATTTGACTCTCGCTTTATGTATAATACAGTGCCTTCAGAAAGTATTCACACCACATTTTATTGTGTTACAGCCTAAATTCAAAATTGATTAAAGTAAGATGTCCTACATACAATACCCCATAAAGTCAAAGTGTAATTGTGTTTTTTGACATTTTTACAAATTAATTAAAAATGAAAATCTGAAATGTCTAGAGTCAAGTATACAACCCCTTTGTTATGGCAAGCCTAAATAAGTTAATGAGTAAATATTTGCTTAACAAGTCACATAATAAGTTGCATGGACTCACTCTGTGTACAATAATAGTGTTTAACATGATTTTTGAATAACTACCTCATCTCTGTACCCCACACACATAATTATCTGTAAGGTCCCTCAGCCGAGCAGTGAATTTCAAATACGGATTCCACCACAAAGACCAGAAAGGTTTTCCAAGTATTGACTCATGGGTGTGAATACTTACAGTTGAAGTCTGAAGTTTACGTACACTTAGGTTGCAGTCATTAAAACTTGTTTTTCAACCGCTCCAGAAATTTCTTGTTAACAAACTATAGTTTTGGTAAGTCCGTTAGGACATCTACTTTGTGCATGACACAAGTCATTTTTCCAACAATTGTTTACAGACAGATTATTTCACTTATAATTCACTGTATCATAATTCCAGTGGATCAGAAGTTTACATACACTAAGTTGACTGTGCCTTTAAACAGCTTGGAAAATTCCAGAAAATGATGTCATGGCTTTAGAAGCTTCTGATCGGCTAATTGACATCATTTGAGTCAATTGGAGGTGTACCTGGGGATGTGTTTCAAGGCCTACCTTCAAACTCAGTGCCTCTGCTTGACATCATGGGAAAATCAAAAGAAATCAGCCAAGACCTTAGAAAAAAATTGTAGACCTCCACAAGTCTGGTTTATCCGTGGGAGCAATTTCCAGATGCCTGAAGGTACCACATTCATCTGTACAAACAATTGTACGCAAGTATAAACACCATGGGACCACGCAGCCGCCATGCCGCTCAGAAAGGAGACGCTTTCTGTCTCCTAGAGATGAACGTACTTTGGTGCAAAAAGTGCAAATCAATCCCAGAATTGATTTGCACTTGTGATGATGCTGAAGGAAACAGGTACAAAAGTATCTATATCCACAGTAAAACTAGTCCTATATCGACATAACCTGAAAGGCCGCCCAGCAAGGAAGAAGCCACTGCTCCAAAACCGCCATAAAAAAGCCAGACTACGGTTTACAACTGCACATGGGGACAAAGATTGTACTTTTTTGAGAAATGTCCTCTGGTCTGATGAAACAAAAATAGAACTGTTTGGCCATAATGACCATCATTATGTTTGGCGGAAAAAGGAGGAGGCTTGCAAGCTGAAAAACACCATCCCAACCGTGAAGCACGTGGGTGGCAGCCTCATGTTGTGGGGGTGCTTTGCTGCAGGAGGGACTTCACAAAATAGATTGCATCATGAGCAAGGAAAATTCTGTGGATATATTGAAGCAACATCTCAAGACATCAGTCAGGAAGTTAAAGCTTGGTCACAGATGGGTCTTCCAAATGGACAATGACCCCAAGCATACTTCCAAAGTTGTGGCAAAATGGCTTAAGGACAACAAAGTCAAGGTATTGGAGTGGCCATCACAAAGCCCTGACCTCAATCCTATAGAACATTTGTGGGCAGAACTGAAAAAGTGTTTGCGAGCAAGGAGGCCTACAAACCTGACTCAGTTACACTAGCTCTGTCAGGAGGAATGGGCCAAAATTCACCCAACTTATTGTGGGAAGCTTGTGGAAGGCTAACTGAAACGTTTGACCCAAGTTAAACAATTTAAAGGCAATGCTACCAAATACTAATTGAGTGTATGTAAACTTCTGACCCACTGGGAAAGTGATGAAAGAAATAAAAGCTGAAATAAATCATTCTCTCTACTATTATTCTGATATTTCACATTCTTAAAATAAAGTGGTGATCCTAACTGACCTAAGACAGGGAATTTTTACTAGGATTCAATGTCATGAAGTTTGAAAAACTGAGTTTAAATGTATTTGGCTAAGGTGTATGTAAACTTCCGACTTCAACTGTATGTAAATTAGATATTTCTGTATTGCATTTTCCCAAAAATTGCAAGAATTTCTAAAAGCATATTTTCACGTTGTCAATATGGGGTATTGTGTGTCGATGTGTGAAAATAAATTATTTTTAATCCATTTTGAATTTAGATTGTAACACAACCAAATGTGGAATAAGTCGAGGGTTATTAATTAATTAATTTTTATTTAACCTTTATTTAACTAGGCAAGTCAGTTAAGAACAAATTCTTATTTACAATGACGGCCAACCAAACGACAAAAGGCCTCCTACAGGGATGGGGCCTGGGATTAAAAATAAGTAAGTAATAAATAAAATATGAATATAGGACAAAACACACGTCACGACAAGAGAGACAACACAACACTACATAAAGAGAGACCTAAGGCAGCAACACATGACAACAACATGGTAGCAACATAACATGGTAGCAGCACAAAACATGGTCAAACATTATTGGGCACAGACAACAGCACAAAGGGCAAGAAGGTAGAGACAACAATACATCACGTGAAGCAGCCACACCTGTCAGTAAGAGTGTCCATGATTGAGTCTTTGAATGAAGAGATTGAGATAAAACTGTCCAATTTGAGTGTTTGTTGCAGCTCGTTCCAGTCGCTAGCTGCAGCGAACTGAAAAGACCAGCGACCCATGGATGTGTGTGCTTTGGGGACCTTTAACAGAATGTGACTGGCAGAACGGGTGTTGTATGTGGAGGATGAGGGCTGCAGTAGATATCTCAGATAGGGGGAGTGAGGCCTAAGAGGGTTTTATAAATAAGCATCAACCAGTGGGTCTTGCGACGGGTGCACAGAGATGGCCAGTTTACAGAGGACTATAGAGTGCAGTGATGTGTCCTTTAAGGAGTATTGGTGGCAAATCTGATGGTCGAATGGTACAGAACATCTAGCAGTTCGAGAGCACCCATACCTGCCGATCTATAAATGATGTCTCTGTAATCTAGCATGGGTAGGATGGTCATCTGAATCAGGGTTAGTTTGGCAGCTGGGGTGAAAGAGGAGCGATTACAATAGAGGAAACCAAGTCTAGATTTAACTTCATCCTGCAGCTTTGATATGTGCTGAGAGAACGACAGAGTACCGTCTAGCCATACTCCAAAATACTTGTATGTAGGGGCGGCTAATGCAATCCAGTTGTAGCCTAGGTGATTTCTGATGCTCATTGACAGAGGGAAGATGATGAGGGAGGGGAATAGAGATTATATGTGTATCTGTGGACTAGTGTTGCATAACATTTCTCTCTCGCTCTCTCTACAGTATTTCTTGCTCTCCCTCGCTATGCCCACTCTCCCTCTCTCCTTACCAGTCACTTCTCTCTCGCTCACTATTACTCTCATCTTCTATTATCTCTCTCTCAACTCTCTCTCCCGCTTTTCTTTCTTAATTTAGATCAGTAATTCTGTATTTTTTTCTGAATCTGGCCTATAGCTGGTTTGGCTCAAGAGATCAGGGATGGGATGAGGGGGGACTGAGAACTCAGTGTCAATAGTATCATGTCAGTAACTGTCGAGACCATATCATAATTTACTACACTGAGGGGAAATTGAAAAGTCAAGTAAAGGTTGAGAACAGTAACATGGATCCACCTGCCATCCCTAGACGAGCTGCTGTTTGTTAGTGTGTAGGATGTCCCAGGGCCATAGTGCCGTAGCAGACACTACCATAGTGACTAGTCAGAGGAGACGGAAGTGTAGGAGGTCATGTTATATTAGCTAGCTGCCATCGCTCCTCATCCGTTCCAGCAATACCACCACTGGTGCTATCAACAGATGTGAAGGAGGCTGGGTAAATGACGGCTCTGATGAAGTTGGAGCCAGGTTAGCTGTTAGCCAGGTTAGCAGTTAGCCAGGTTAGCTGTTAGCCATGTTAGCTGTTGATCTTAACTAGATGGATAGGCCTGCCTGGGGTAGAGATGCCTATAACAGTTAAAGATAGGGCTGCTGTGCACATCACAGAAGATCACTGACTGGTCTTGGTGATGGAGATCTATAGATATATTTGAGAGAGAGATTTATCTAGAGGCCTGTGGTCTGTATAGGTGGAGAGATATGAGAATAAAGGACACATAGAGGAAATAGACCAATATCAGCAATGTGGCTTCAGAATAAGATGAAGAAAGAGAATAGAGAGATAGAGGGTGAGTTTGAGAGATAGGGACCAAGATGGAAACACAGTTTGCTGTGGCAGTTGCAAATTATTCCTACGTGTTTTAAATCATCAATGATCTAATGTGGAGATGAGTCCACATCCCACACCATATGTTGTCTATGGTATTGCTGATCCTCATACAGCCCTGTAGTACATACTGGTCCTCAATCCCAAATGAATGGAAAAGATAGAGACATACATGTGTGTATGTGTGTCAACAGTGAAAGGTTGTGGGTCAGGTTGGTTTCCTGTTGTTTGAGGTCGAGAATCAGAACTGAGAGAGCAAAAAACAGAGACCACTGACTCTCTCTCTCTCTCTCTCTCTCTCTTGCTCTCTCTCTCTTTAGCTCTCTCTCTATACAGTTTTGCAGGCAGTCACTCTACTTGTTCTATCTACCCACCCATCCATTCTGTCTATCCACTTTCCCATTAACATTCTCACACAATTAGTCAGTCTTCATGAAGTGTTGTTCAGTTGTTTTACTGCACATAGACAATACCATGCATGCAGTCTTTAGGGTTATAGTTTGTTACTCTTTTCAGATGTGCAGTATAGTGTGTATTCTATCAGATGTTCAGTATACTGTGTATTCTATCAGATGTTCAGTATAGTGTGTATTCTATCAGATGTTCAGTATACTGTGTATTCTATCAGATGTTCAGTATACTGTGTATTCTATCAGATGTTCAGTATACTGTGTATTCTATCAGATGTTCAGTATAGTGTGTATTCTATCAGATGTTCAGTATAGTGTGTATTCTATCAGATGTGCAGTATAGTGTGTATTCTATCAGATGTGCAGTATACTGTGTATTCTATCAGATGTTCAGTATACTGTGTATTCTATCAGATGTTCAGTATACTGTGTATTCTATCAGATGTTCAGTATACTGTGTATTCTATCAGATGTTCAGTATACTGTGTATTCTATCAGATGTTCAGTATACTGTGTATTCTATCAGATGTTCAGTATACTGTGTATTCTATCAGATGTGCAGTATAGTGTGTATTCTATCAGATGTTCAGTATAGTGTGTATTCTATCAGATGTGCAGGAGGTTTCTCAGTTTCACCGCTGACTGCCCTCTTACGGCCTCTGGGAGATTCCTGTGGCACCTGAAAAGAGGGCACAAACACTTGACACACTGACACACACACACACACACACATATTTCACACAATTAATTGCTGTACTGTAAACACAAGGGATTGTCTCACCTCTTGACAAACTAACTTACACACACCAGCACAAAGAAAGACAAACACTCTTCCCGAACTCTAAAATCACGATGGAATAGCGTATTTATTTTCATATGTTCTGAATGTAATAATGTATGATTTGTTGAATGATGAGGAGGTGGGGGGGAGGAGGATGGACATTCCTGGCAGTGTCAACCAAGATGAAAGACTCTATTACTGGCAGCACTATCCTTTATGAGACAGATAGAGAGAGAGGGATGGAGAGAGCGAGAGGTGAGATGAAAGAAGGATAGTCAGAGCAAAAGAGAAGCCAGTTAACCACTTGAAAGACTGAGGTTGACACCTTCACCTCCTCCTCCTCTCTCCATTCGCAAATATTCCCCCTCTACTGTTGTCTCTTCTGTCTGTCGCTGCGTATTTCATGTCATTCGGTTCATTTTTAACAATGTAAGAAATGCTAATGAGAGGAAAACAGAATATTCATTCTTTCACTCTGATTGCAACGTTTGATGACAACCAAGCAAATTGTCTCTTTTTTAACAAGCCCGTATTATTGTAGCAAAGCTGCAATATGTGTGTTTGTTCATGTGAAGTGTTGTTGATTTGTTAGGGGAATGGTCAAACCTCAATGGGATAGATATACTGACATACCTGCTGAACACACACAACGCAGGTGTCACGTAATCAGGTGTCACGTACACAGACCAAAAACCCGTTTTCCACTCCATATTTGTGTGGTCAACCAACTTTCTCAGTCTGATTTTGTGTTAATGTTACCTCTCTGCAGTCTAGGTTTCTCTTTCCCCTTCCTGCCCTCAATTCTCTTTACCATCATCTATATTTCACTTTCTCTTCTCCCCCTAAGGCTCCCTAAGGCTCCATTATCTCCTTGATAGACAGTTCTGAATGGGCTCACACTGTAGTTCTGAAAGATCTGGGTTTGGACATTGGCTACATTGGCTCTGCTGGCCAACGTAGTCCACAGGTGTTTGTGTTACTGTGAACTGTAATGTGTGTGTTAACTGTATTATGTTACTGTTAACTGTAATGTGTGTGAACTGTAATATGTTACCGTTAACTGTAATGTGTGTGAACTGTAATGTGCGTGTAGCTGAGATTGAGGTGATTCCCTGTAAGATCTGTGGTGATAAATCATCAGGAGTTCACTATGGAGTCATCACCTGCGAGGGCTGCAAGGTGAGACTGCAGCACTACACACCTGATTTCACTCTGACCAAGCAGACATAACAAACAGACTTATTTCCAGGGGTTTCATTGGTTATGTCAATGGTCCTCTCTCCCCCTCAGGGTTTTTTCCGGCGTAGCCAGCTGCCGTCCGTGTCCTACTCCTGTTCCAGACAGAGTAACTGTCCTATAGACAGAGCCAGCCGCAACCGCTGCCAGAGCTGCCGACTGCAGAAGTGTGTGACCCAGGGCATGAGCCGGGATGGTGAGACACGCATGCACACAAAAAAAGATGTCTCCTGGTAAAATAAAGGTTGAATAAATACACACTTTTCAAATCACTTTACTTAAAAATATATATTTTATTTAACCTTTATTTAACTTTATATGAGGGTAATTCAACTCATCTCCACCACAAACTGTTTTTGTTTCCCCAGCGGTGAAGTTTGGTCGGATGTCGAAACGTCAGCTTGAGTCTCTGCGTGCCGAGGTGGAGAGACACCGTCAGCAGCAGCAGCATCTCCAGGCAGAGGCCCAGCCCGCACTGCCCTACCACAGCAAGGCATGCCGTTTCCGGACACCCCACCTGCTCCAGGCCCCGGCTCCGGCCTACTCCTTCCCTGGAGAGCCAGAGCTGCCACCCTGCCCGACAGATGTGCTCCCCTACCTGGTGTGCTCCCCAGGCGAGTCCCAGGCTCCAGGTCTGGCCTACCAGGGCTCCTGTGTGTTTCATGGCAGTGGGCACTCAGACAAAAGAGGTAAGGGAGTGGACACATACACACACTCGAAACACATAATCAGACTAGCACTGTTTAATATCTATTACCCCTTCCTTCTCACTCCCTCTTCTTCAGGGTTCGACTCCCGTCAGCCGTCTCTTGACCAGACGATAGGGATGGGAATTAGATCGTATGACCCAGAAGACCCCTACTGCCCTTACCCCACCTCCCTGCTACACATAGAGGAGCTGTGTGACAGTATTGTGCGGTCCCATAGGGACACCAGTCAGTTCAGACTGGAGGAACTGCAGGCTCTGAGATGGAAGTTGTTCAGCAGAGAGGAGCTCCATGCCTACCAGAGCAAGGTACTGTACCAACACATCACTGGTCTCTTATAAATCATCAGTCACTCGTCAGTAGTAAATAACAGTTTCATTAATAAGTTAAAAGAAGTCTGACCCCTGAAATCAAGTTTTTCATTTTATTTTTTATTTTACCTTTATTTAACTAGTCAGTTAAGAACAAATTCTTATTTTCAATGACGGCCTAGGAACAGTGGGTAACAACAGATTTTTACCTAGTCAGCTCGGGGACTTGATCTTGCAACCTTTTCAGTTACTAGTACAACGCTCTAACCACTAGGCTATCTGCCGCCCCAGATGTGAAGAAATCTGGTCTCTCTCTTCTCCTTCTCACTTCTTTTTGGAATTCCCTCTCCCCTCACATCTCTCTTTTTCTCTTGTCTCCCTCCCTCTTTCTCTCTCCCCCTCCCCCTCCCTCCCTCTCTCCCTCTCCAGTCAGTAGATGAGATGTGGCAGCACTGTGCCGTGAGGCTGACTGAAGCGGTACAGTACGTGGTGGAGTTCGCCAAACGCATCCCAGGGTTCCGTGGGCTTGGACAGAACGACCAGATCACCCTGCTCAAGACTGGTGAGCCGAATCCACCTGTCAATCACTACTTACTCTACTGTCCTCTCTCAAGAAAAGTCTTCCTGTAAGAAGTGCACATTGCCATTATTAAATATTCTCTCCCCTCTCTCTCTCTCGCTCCATCTCTCTCTCAGGTTCGATGGAGGTGGTTCTGGTCAGAATGAGCAGGTGTTTTAACACAGAGAACAGCACCGTCTTCTTCGATGGGAAGTTTGGCAGCACTGAACTTTTCAAGTCTCTGGGTTAGTCCATTGGTTCCTAGTCTTAGCTGTTGAATGGATGCTACACTGCCCTCCATAATTATTGGGACAGTGAAGGATTTTGTATTCTTATGGCTCTGCTCCAAAAGTTTGGATTTGAAGCCAAACAATGACTGAGGTTAAAGTGCAGACTGTCCGCTTTAATTTGAGGGTACATAGCACCCCCATTTTAGGGGACCAAAATGATTGGGACGAATTCACTTATGTGTATTAAAATAGTAAAAAGTTAAGTATTTGGTCCCATATTCATAGCACACAATGACTACATCAAGCATTTGACTCAAAACATTTGTTGGATGCATTTGCTGTTTGTTTTGGTTGTGTTTCAGATTATTTTGTGCCCAATAGAAATTAATGGTAAATAATGCTTTGTGTCATTTTGGAGTCACTTTTATTGTAAAGAATAGAATATGTTTGCTAATACTTCTACATTAATGTGGAAGCTGTATGATATTTGTGTGTCTAACCATCTGAACTTTAACTTCAAATACAAACTTTTGGAGTATAGAGCCAAAATATTTTTTTAAATCCTTCACTGTCCCAATAATTACGGAGGACACGATCTCATATTAACTTCACCAATTGGTTCCTAGTCTTAGTGGTGCTAACTATGCTAACTGTGTCGTTGCAGGCTGTGGTGATCTGATGGTGGCGGTGTTTGACTTCGCTCACAGTGTGTGTGCCCTGAGACTGACTGAGCAGCAGATGGCTCTCTTCAGCTCACTGGTGCTCATTAACCCAGGTAAGACACACAAATGCACACACATTCTGTAAAATGATACTGCAGATAATCTTAGTACAATAAAGTCACAGATCTGTAAAGTCACATATCCGTAAAGTCATAGAACATAATAAGCTGATTAATGGTATAAAATTATCTATTTTATCTCTTTTAATCTTTTTTTGTGTGTATTTGTGTGTGTGTGTGTGTGTGTGTAGATCGCCCCTGTCTTGAGGATAGAGGCAGAGTACATAGAATGAGGAGAGACTTGGAGGTATGCCTCAGCCACATGCTACGCAGAGACAACCAGGAGAGCCTTCAGCACAAGGTAACACACACAGGCACTTGCACATATACACACGCGCACACACACTCACGCATTCAAGTTTGACGGAGTAGTGAGTTACCAGTGGTGTAAAGTACTTAAGTAAAAATACTTTAAAGTACAACTTAAGTAGTTTTTTGGGGTATCTGTACTTTACTTTACTATTTATATTTTTGTCAACTTTTACTTTTACTTCACTACATTCCTAAAAAAAATAATGTACTTTTTACTCCATACATTTTCCCTGATACCCAAAAGTACTCATTACATTTTGACAGGAAAATGTTCCAATTCACACACTTATCAAGAGAACATCCCTGGTCATCCCTACTGCCACCACTGGTGTTTACCCTCTATGACATCACTGGACAGTGTGTAGAACTGTCATTGACTAGCTCTGTGTGTGTTGTCCCCAGCTCTACCAGAAGGTGTCAGTGTTGCAGTCTCTGTGCAGTCTTCATGTGGAGAAGCTGCACTGGTTCAGCCAGCGCTACCCGCTCATCGTCCACTCTGTCTTCCCTCCTCTATACAAGGAGCTGTTCACCTCCGACCTGCCTTCTGTGGACTCCCTCTGAACTCCCTCTGAACTGCACCGTACATGTTGACAGATAATTAGACACAGAAACATGCATACAGTAGTAGACAGACACAAACATAGACACTTAAGAGACACACAGACACATACACAGACACACAAACTTAGAGACACAGACACATGAGAATGAATTGATAACATGACATGAAATTACTTTGAATGCTTCACTTGTTGAATAAATATATTTTTGTCATTTCAGAGAGCTTTGATTTGATGAAATTATTTCAGTAGCCTATTAGTGATTGGACATTGAAGTGATTTTCATGCAAAAAAATGTTTTATAGATTTTTGTTTTGTTTTTCCTTTTTGAGAGTGTTATTTCGTCCTTGAGATTATGTATGTTATTTTGACTCAGGGCGGCTGTTGTGACTGTATCCAGACCAGTTTCTAGCTGGTATAAATGACCATATTTAGATGATCACTATGAAATCTAATGGGTGTTTTCTGAGTTGTTTTTAAATGTATGACTTTACAGAGTTGGCAAACCCATCAGACTGAGTACCTGAACTATAGCCCATGGGCCCCACGGTTCAGGACCCAAACACACAGTCAAGTATATAGCTAGTCTTCTCAATGAACTGTGTGTGGATCGAATTTGACCAACAATCCTATCTGTCTCTATCGAGCTTTAAAAGAGGCTGTGTGTTGCATTAGAACAGAGTCAGAAATCCTAGACAGGCAGAAATGTAAATATGAGTAATCTACAACATTTGATGCTGGGTAATATTGCTGTAGGCCTACAGTATGTAGGCATTTGAATGACTAACTTTGGGCATGACTGTTATTGTAAACAGATTTTACAAACATTACCGGTGTGTTTCTTTAACGTTCTCTGTTAGGAGACAAACTAAGTGTTACCATGGTGATTCCCATGGCTTCCAATAAACTGCTGATATGATTTAAAAAATGACTGGTGTTCCTGTATTGTCTGTTTTCCCAATGTACAAAATAGGATGCAATAATTGTAATGTAATAATCTGTAATAATTGCATACCAGGAAGGGAAAGAGCTTGAAGAAACATAGCAGGGGAGAGCTCAGTGCATGCAGCTGCACACTGGTCGAATTGACATGTTTTAACATCTATGACAAAACACACACAGACATTCCTGCTTTGAGCCGTCCTCAACGGTGTGTGTGTTTGATTCATAGACTATCCAATGAGCCGAGTTTGTTCTATCGACATCTGTGTGTATTTGTGTGTGAGAGAGCGTGGTGAAAGCAAAGTAGACCCCAGCACACTGCTGAATGCTGCGGCTGTTCGAGTGCAATTTCCAGGCTTGAATCATCATTTCCACTTGAGTTTCAAACGTAACTTAGTCACGCATTGATGTCATTGAGGGTCAAAATTCAACTTAAGTGGGAGTTAAGATTCACCTCTTGATGAACTGCAGAGGCATTCAGCAGTGTGCGGATGTCTGTCTTTCTTTCATGACTTTACCTTCGGTACCTCGTAGCTGAAAGTATCCTAACTGGATGTGGGTACAGAACACCACTTCTTAACTGTGTGTGAGAGTGGCAGTGGCTGACATTCAGCTGAGCTTTGTTGTGTGTATGGGAAGACTTTTGTTCGGTCTAAGAGTTTGTATGAGAGAACTGAAGAATGTTGTTTACTGAGCTCCCAAGGAGAAGTGACTAAGACCCGGGTGAGTTGTTAGGACATGATTAAGACAACCACTCTCTCTCTCCGCCCTACAACCACAAACGCTTCAAATCCGGTCAGAGAGGTTGCCCAGCGTTCAGGGACTAGGATCAGTCCCACACAGTAACAGTGACAGGGAGAGTTACATGTGGTCTCTCTCTGAGTTGTTTTTTGCTGTGCTCTCTGGCCTTTCCTGGGGAATGTGTGTTCTGTTCCAGCACAAACACACATTTCTGACTTACTGGTTCTTCTAGACACATCTCAGAACAAAAACTATCAGTCAAATCTGGCATACAATCTCTGTACCATCAAAAGTACTAATTCTGTGAGATTAAAGTACCGTTTGAAGATTATCGGTAGATTGTCCCTTGAGTTTTAGTCATAAAAGCTATTTTACTCTTCCTCCTCTTAATTCTGCTTTTCCTGGGAAGTTCTAAATCTGAGAAACACTGCTCAGGGACATTGTATTTGTGTGTCACCCATGAAGGGGAGGAGGGATGAAGGGGAGGAGGGATGAAGGGGAGGAGGGATGAAGGGACAGAGGGAAAGAAAAGGGGTAAAAGGGTGAGGCAAGGGGGAGCCACAGTCTGTGGATTTACAATGGAATCGTTCAGTGTTAACTCTGCACAGGATTAACTGGGGCGGTAGATAGCCTAGTGGTTAGAGTATTGGGCCAGTAACTGAAAGGTTGCTGGATCGAATCCCCGAGCTGGTAAAAATCTGTCGTTCTGCCCCTGAACAAGGCTATTCCCCGGTAGGCTGTCAATATAAATAAGAATTTGTTCTTAACTGACTTGCTTAGTTAAATTATTATTATTCTGCGTGTGCACAGTAGCTATGTTTCCAATAACTTGTCCTTATTGGAAAGTACTGGTCCTGTGATTCTTATCTGACTTGCCTAGTTAAATTAAGGTTAAATAAAAATTTATAAATATAGAGCTGGTGGGATTTTCCATGCATCGGCAGGACAGAGAGGCTACGTCTGGTAAGATGAGGGGTGGGGGTGTGTGTCTATTTGTCAATAACAGCTAGTGCGCAATGTCTAATATGAAAGAAGTCTCAAGGTATTGCTCGCCTGAGGTAGAGTACCTTATGATAAGCTTTAGACCACACTATCTACCAAGAGAGTTCTCATCCATATTATTCGTAGAAGTCCATTTACCACCACAAACCGATGCTGACACCAGCTGTATAAGGCCATAAGCAAACAAGAAAATTCTCATCCAGAAGTGGCAGTCCTAGTGGCCGGGGACTTTAATGCAGGCAAACTTAAATCTGTTTTACCTAATTTCCACCAGCATGTCACATGTGCAACCAGAGGAAAAAACACCTCTAGACCACCTTTACTCCACACACAGAGATGCATACAAAGCTCTCCCTCGCCCTCCATTTGGCAAATCTAACCATAATTTTATCCTCCTGATTCCTGCTTACAAGCAAAAACTAAAGCAGGAAGTATCAGTGACTCGCTCAATACGGAAGTGGTCAGATGACACGGATGCTACGCGACAGGAATGTTTTGCTAGCCAGACTGGAATATGTTCCAGGATTCATCCAATGGCATTAAGGAGTATACCACCTCAGTCATCGGCTTCATCAATAAATGCATCGACGATGTCATCCCCACAGTGACCGTACGTACGTATCCCAACCAGAAGCCATGGATTACAGCCAACATCCACATCGAGCTAAAGGCTAGAGCTGCCGCTTTCAAGGAGCGTGACACTAATCCGGACGCTTAGAATAGGATTAAGATTGAATCCTAATACACTGGCTCTGACGCTCGTCGGATGTGGCAGGGTGTAAAAACTATTACGGACTACAAAGGGAAACCCAGCCGCAAGCTGCCCAGTGACGTGAGCCTACCAGACGAGCTAAATGCCATTTATGCTCGCATCGAGGCAATCAACCCTGAAGCATGCATGAGACCACCAGCTGTTCCGGACGACTGTGTGATAACGCTTTCGGTAGCCGATGTGAGCAAGACCTTTAAACAGGTCAATATTCACAAAGCCACTGGGCCAGATGGATTACCAGGATGTGTACTCAAAGCAGAACACCATAGTCCCTGTGCCCAAGGAAGCGAAGGTAACCTGCCTAAATGATTACCGCCCCCTAGCACTCACGTCGGTAGCCATGAAGTGCTTTGAAAGGCTGGTCATGGCTCACATCAACACCATTATCCCAGAAACCATAGACCCACTTCAATTCGCATACTGCCCCAACAGATCCACAGATGATGCAATCTTAATCTCACTCAACACTGCCCTTTCCCACCTGGACAAAAGGAGCACCTATGTCAGAATGCTGTTCATTGACTACAGCTCAGCGTTCAACACCATAGTGCCCACAAAGCTCATCACTAAGCTAAAGACCCTGGGACTAAACACCTCCCTCTGCAACTGGATCCTGGACTTCCTGACGGGCCGCCCCCAGGTGGTAAGGGTAGGCAACAACACGCCTGCCATGCTGATCCTCAACACTGGGGCCCCTCAGAGGTGTGTACTTAGTCCCCTCCTGTTCTCCCTGTTCACCCACGACTGCGTGGCCAAACACGACTCCAACACCATAATTAAGTTCGCTGACGACATAACAGTGGTAGGCCTGATTACCGACAATGATGAGACGGCCTATAGGGAGGAGGTCAGAGACAACAACCTCTTCCTCGATGTGAGAAAGACAAAGGAGCTGATCGTGGACTACAAGAAAATGCGGGTTGAACAGGCCCCCATTAACATCGACGGGGCTGTAGTGGAGCGGGTCGAGTGTTTCAAGTTCCTTGGTGTCCACATCAACAAACTATCATGGTACAAACATACCAAGACAGTCGTGAAGAGGGCACGACAAAACCTTTTCCCCCTCAGGAGACTGAAAAGATTTGACATGGGTCCCCAGATCCTCAAAAGGTTCTACAGATGCACCATCGAGAGCATACTGACTGGTTTTATCACCGGCTGGTATGGCAATTGCTCGGCATCTGACCACAAGGCACAACAGAGGGTAGTGCGTACGGCCCATTACATCACTGGGGCCAAGCTTCCTGCCAGGACCTCTATACCAGGCTTTGTCAGAAGAAGGCCCTAAAAATTGTCAAAGACTCCACCCTAGTCATAGACTGTTCTCTCTGCTACCGCATGGCAAGTGGTAAGTCTAGGTTCAAACGGCTTCTTAACAGCTTCTACCCCCAATCCATAAGACTGCTGAACAATTAATCAAATGGCCACCCGGACTATTTGCATTGACATCTACCCCCCTTTGTTTTTACACCGCTGCTACTGTTTATTATCTTTGAAAAGTCACTGTACCCCTACCTACATGTATAAATTACCTTGACTAACCTGTACCCTCACACATTGACTTGGTACCGGTCCACCCTGTATATAGCCTCGTTATTGTTATTTTATTGTGTTACTTTTTATTTATTTTTACTTTCGTTTATTTAGTAAATATTTTCTTAACTCTTATTTTTTCTTTAATTGCATTGTTGGTTAAGGGCTTGTGAGTAAGCATTTCACGGTGTTGTATTACGCACATGTGACAAATAAAATGTGTGCCCGACAGGTGGGGGCGAAGGACAGTCTACTGGTGTGTACTAGCTATAGCTAGCTACCGTTGTCGCCCCTGCCTCTTCTTCAGTGGGGTTGATCGGTGGTTGGCATCCAACATTATGGTACATTACAGCCACCTACTGTACTGGAGTGCCCCTGCCTCCAGTCAGCTTAAAAATTTACCAATATAAGTATAAAGAAGGGTTCCTGCAGATGCGAGGAATGCCCACTTGTAGGAACGCCCTTGAATTGCGGGCTGCATTTGCACCTTTCTCCACTAGGAGAAAGTTTCCATTGCGTTTCCATTGAACTATCTTGTGTCGATAAAAACTGCTGGACGTAATGACGTCACACCTAAAAAAAACGTTTCCGCAAAAACCTAGTGTTGAATAAAAATATAGTGGTAGAAGTGTTTCCATTACCCATTTAAGCAAATTGCGCATTAACAAATTGGCCCTCCCACCTACCTGTTTCATGTCTCAGGTAGCCTGCGAAAGCCAGCATGGATACTATTATTCTAGGTGTAACAAACATCTAGAGTAGAGAATTCACAGCATGTTAATTAAAGGTGCAATATGCAGAAGTCGCTCCGCAATTTCCTGGTTGAAGCCGGTATACAAAACCAGAAGCAAAAATGTAACTTAAAACCTCTTTAGGATCTTTCCTTTTTTTTTTTTTTTCTCGCCTAAAATGACATACCCAAATCTAACTGCCTGTCTCAGGCATTGAAGCAAGGATATGCATATTCTTGATACCATTTAAAAGGAAACAATTTGAAGTTTGTGGAAATGTTAAATGAAAGTAAGAGAATATAACACATTAAATCTGGTAAAAGAAAATACAAAGAAAAAAACAACCGTTTTTTGTATTTTTTTTGTACCGTCATCTTTGAAATGCAAGAGAAAAGCCATAATGTATTATTCCAGCCCAGGCACAATTTTGATTTTGGCCACTGATGGCAGCAGTGGATGTGCAAAGTTTTAGACTGATCCAATGAACCACTGCATTTCTGTTCAAAATTTTGTCTCAAGACTGCCCAAATGTGCCTAATTGGTTTATTAATAACTTTTGAAGTTCATAACTGTGCACTCTCCTCAAACAATAGCATGGTATTATTTCACTGTAATAGCTACTGTAAATTGAAAGCAAGTCTAAGAAGCGGAAGATCTGTTCTATGTGTAACAGTATAACTTTAAACCGTCCCCTCGCCCCGACACGGGCGCGAACCAGGGACCTTCTGCACACATCGACAACAGCCACCCTCGAAGCGTCGTTACCCATCACTCCACAAAAGCCACGGCCTTGCAGGGCAAGGGGAACAACTACTTCAAGGTCTCAGAGCGAGTGACGTAACCGATTGAAACGCTATTAGCGCGCAGCCCACTAACTAGCTAGCCATTTCACATCGGTTACATTAGCAGTTGATGCTATTCTTCAATAAGACAAACCCCAAAGCAAATCAGGGGGAGGAAAATAGGTTTATTCAAAGAGAACAAATCATGGGGGGAGGTAGATGTTCATTCTCCCCCTGTCCTCAGTGATGCTCCTACAGTGATCCTCTCCTGTGGTTCTTTCCACAGAACAAAGGGGCAGCATGTAGTTTTATATCCGAGCCCTAGCCTGTGGTTGACCAATTAGAATTCCTTGCAATAAAACTAAGCCAATGGTCAGATAACAAGTATCCTATTTCAGGCTCACTGTATAGACAAATTCCTCCCATTTCTCTGACCCATTGCTCATTAATTTCCTATCACAGAAAAAACACTATTTCCATTGATCGTCCTCTTGACCTCTCGTACTCTGCGTTGTGTATTTATCTTCAACATATTCTTACAAAGGGGTACGGGACTATAAAAAGTTTGGGAACCTACTGGCGTAGAGTATGTCTAGGCTATATCAGATAGGCCTACATTTCTTCTTTCTTTGAATGGGAAAAATGTGACCTTTTATAAACACATTTCATGCCATTCTACTACACTTTATATATGACTGGAGACATTAGCAGAATCTTTTTTTAATGGGACAAATTAAAGGGTAGCATATTCTGGTGACATTGACAAAAATATCAATTAAAAACGACATTGTCCATGTAATAGGCCTACGAGAAGGGGAGACAAATAGAATATGACATCCATCTAAACTGGAGGAAATTATTGTCCAAAAACAAACTTTAAAGTAGTACTGAAAAATTGTGAATATGCGCAATGTGCACTCACCAAGAATATTGCTGTTGCTCTCGGCTGGTGCCAATAAAATAGGCTATACTGTTGTTCGCTCAATTCAATTGAGAATTTTGATAACTAAAAGACAGATTAGTCCTTTCATTGTCTTCTCTTTACAGCGATAACCATTTGCTTTCCAAACTATGTTTTCCCGCAATTGTATTTTGAAATATTGCGATACGCCTGGCTTGGCCTCTACTTTTCACAGAGAGTCTCAACTCAACAATAATCTGCCCAAATTGCGCGTTGCCTTTCCTTCCGACTGTAGGCAAGTCTATTTAAAACAATCCACAACAAAATAAATATCCTCTGTGGCCAAATCATGCTTTAGTAGCCTATTTTGAGCGATTTAATGTATTTCTGTATAGACAGGAGTAGGCTAATTAGGCTATATAATTTTGGCAATTTTATTCAATTTACTTTAGGAAAAGCTTCTCCTAGCCTTATGGACGCGCCGCCTATGCTTGGATTTTAAAAACATACAGTAACTGCACATAACCTCCATTCACTATTGAAGTGCAGGCTACTGTCATGACGTTGGCCTGTGGGTAAGGTTTATGACCCCCCCCATAAATACCTTTCTCCCTTCCCTCTCTCTTGACTCTACAGAGGGACTCTTGAATAGCCTTTGTTAAACATAGAGAGTCTGGGAACATCAAACAAGTGGAGGGAAAGGAACCATATTTCGGTAATAGAACCAGTTGAAAATATGCGTTGGTACTTAATGAATATGATGTCAGTTCGGTTGTCATCTGAGACATTAGGACTGATGACAGGATGACCTAAACTGTATCTGGGAAAGTCTACACATTATAGTTATCAGATTCACATGGAATTGTTGTGCAATTAAAATGTTTAAATATAAAATTATTTGTGAAAAGATTAAATGTTATTTTTGTATTTTTTTTTATTTGTAATTTGACCCCCTTTTCTCCCCAATTTTTGTGGTATCCAATTGTTAGTAATTACTATCTTGTCTCATCGCTGCAACTCCCGTACGGGCTCGGGAGAGACGAAGGTCGAAAGCCATGCGTCCTCCGAAACACAACCCAACCAAGCCGCACTGCTTCTTAACACAGCGCGCCTCCAACCCGGAAGCCAGCCGCACCAATGTGTCGGAGGAAACACCGTGCACCTGGCTCCCTTGGTTAGCGCGCACTGCGCCCGGCCCACCACAGGAGTCGCTGGTGCGCGATGAGACAAGGATATCCCTACCGGCCAAACCCTCCCTAACCCTGACAACGCTAGGCCAATTGTGTGTCGCCCCACGGACCTCCCGGTCGCGGCCGGCTGCGACAGAGCCTGGGCGCGAACCCAGAGTTTCTGGTGGCGCAGCTGGCGCTGCGATGCAGTGCCCTAGACCACTGCGCCACCCGGGAGGCCTGATTTAAATGTAATTTTAGCTTCCAAATGAGAGATTTGGGTTTTCATAAGGTTAGGGCTCTGCTCAATCAGTGGCCCGCCCCTGTGAAGAGACATGCGTTATAAACTATGAAACACACCCTTCTCCCTCCACTAAATAAGCCCTTGACGAAAATGTAACCTGCTGTTCCGTGTACATTAGGACTACGGTCCGATGTCAGAAGGATTCAGATAATAACTACAGAACGAAGCCAACCTCAGCGTGAGCTTTGGTTGCGAATGGTATGAACTTTGAACTCTTATTCGCTACAGAAGTGATACCTCCTAGCCGTTGAGTTAGCAGCGGCCGCTGTAAAAGTGGGCTAGGAGAGGCCAGACAGAGTATCCCGTCTACCAAACAACGACGACACTACAACGTATCCCGTTCACCACCAGAGACACTCGACAAAGGACTCTGTTGGGCAACACGGCCTTCCATCTACCACCAACCTCTTGAAGCGCAGCTCAGAGTAAATATTTATTACATTTTCCTTTTCCAAATGTGCGGTAATTTAGAATGCATAAGATTCTGTATTTACGATAGAGTAGCTGCCTACGGCTCGATAGAGACATCGCTTCTCCCTTTGTTCTTCAGTCTTCCCGCTCTTTCACTCAAACCCAACGCCCTTTTCTTTGCGTAACCAGCTGTCATATCTGTTCCGTCCGCTAGGGACGTTTTCCTTTATGACATCATTTGTAATCAAGGTATGATTCATTCTGTGTATATGTAATTATGTGTGATTAGTTAGGTATTTAGTAAATAAATAATTAAACCCAATTTTGTTAGCCAGGGTTCGTGAAGATAACCAAGAATTTACAACTTTCAGATGAGACTGAAATAAGATGACGATTAATATTGACTGCTATTGATGTAAAATATTAATAGGTCTTTAAGAGTTTATTCGGAAGATAACAGCTCTATAAATATTATTTTGTGGTGCCCCGACTTTCTAGTTAATTACATTTACATGATTAGCTCAATCAGGTGATATTAATTACAGAGAAAGGATTTTATAGAATAGCATGTCATATCACTTAATCCGGCATAGCCAAAGACACGACAGTACGTTCATCTCTAGGAGACAGAACACGTCTCCTTCCTGAGCAGTATAACGGCTGCGTGGTCCCATGGTGTTTATACTTGCGTACTATTGTTTGTACAGATGAACGTGGTACCGTCAGGCAGTTGGAAATTGCTCCCAATGATGAACCAGACTTGTGGAGGTCTACAGTTATTTTTCTGAGGTCTTGGCTGATTTCTTTTGATTTACCCACGATGTCAAGCAAAAGAGGCACTGAGTTTGAAGGTAGGCCTTGAAATACATCCACAAGTACACCTCCAATTGACTCAAATGATGTCAATTAGCCTATTAGAAGCTTCTAAAGCCATGACATCATTTTCATCATTTTCAGGAATTTTCCAAGCTGTTTAAAGGCACAGTCAACTTAGTGTATGTAAACTTCTGACCAACTGGAATTGTGATACAGTGAATTCTAAGTGAAATAATCTCTGTAAACAATTGTTGGAAAAATTACTTGTGTCATGCACAAAGTAGATGTCCTAACCGACTTGCCAAAACTATAGTTTGTTAACTTCTCTGGGATAGGTGGGACGGTAGCGTCCCACTTGGCCAAAATCCAGAAAAAATGTAGCGCGCCAAATTCAAATATATTACTATAAAAATCAATCTTTCATGAAATCACACAGGAAAGACACCAAATTAAAGCTACACATGTTGTGAATCCAGCCAACATGTCTGATTTCAAAAAGGATTTACGGGGAAAGCACACCAAACAATTATGTTAGCTCAGTACATAGCCACAGAAAAACACAGCCATTTTCCCAGCAAAAGATAGTAGTATCAAAAAGCAGAAATAGAGATACAATTAATCACTAACCTTTGATGATCTTCATCAGATGACACTCATAGGACATCATGTTACACAATACATTTATGTTTTGTTCGATAATGTGCATATTTATATCCACAAATCTCGGTTTACATTGGCGCCATGTTCAGAAATGCCTCTATATCCGGAGTAATTGCAGAGAGCCACGTCAAATAACAGACATACTCATCGTAAACTTTGATGAAAGATACATGTTTTACACAGAATTAAAGATACACTTGTTCTTAATGCAACCGCTGTGTCAGATTTAAAAAATACTTTACGTAAAAAGCACACCGTGCAATAATCTGAGACAGCGCTCAGATTTAACAACATTTGAACGTTCTGCTGCCTGCAACATCCTCCAGCATGACCGGTTTGGCGGTGGGTCAGTCATGGTGTGGGGTGGCATTTCTTTGTGGGGCCGCACAGCCCTCCATGTGCTCGACAGAGGTAGCCTGACTGCCATTAGGTACCGAGATGAGATCCTCAGACCCCTTGTGAGACCATATGCTGACACATGCACATTTGTGGCCTGCTGGAGGTCATTTTGCAGGGCTCTGGCAGTGCTCCTCCTTGCACAAAGGCGGAGGTAGCGGTCCTGCTGCTGGGTTGTTGCCCTGCTACGGCCTCCTCCACGTCTCCTGATGTACTGGCCTGTCTCCTGGCAGCGCCTCCATGCTCTGGACACAACGCTGACAGACACAGCAAACCTTCTTGCCACAGCTCGCATTGATGTGCCATCCTGGATGAGCTGCACTACCTGAGCCACTTGTGTGGGTTGTAGACTCCGTCTCATGCTACCACTAGAGTGAAAGCACCGCCAGCATTCAAAAGTGACCAAAACATCAGCCAGGAAGCATAGGAACTGAGAAGTGGTCTGTGGTCACCACCTGCAGAACCACTCCTTTATTGGGGGTGTCTTGCTAATTGCCTATAATTTCCACCTTTTGTCTATTCCATTTGCACAACAGCATGTGGAATTTATTGTCAATCAGTGTTGCTTCCTAAGTGGACAGTTTGATTTCACAGAAGTGTGATTGACTTGGAGTTACATTGTGTTGTTTAAGTGTTCCCTTTATTTTTTTGAGCAGTGTATATATATATTTTATTTTACTAATACACAGTTATGGTACGACCCATAACTTTCTAAGTGACCCCAAACTTTTGAACGGTAGTGTATAAATCAAAACAAGCACATAAATCAATCAAATGTATTTATAAAGCCCTTCTTACATCAGCTGATGTCACAAAGTGCTGTACAGAAACCCAGCCTAAAACTCCAAACAGCAAGCAATGCAGGTGTAGACGCACGGTGGTTAGGAAAAACTCCCTAGAAAGGCCAGAACCTAGGAAGAAACCTAGAGAGGAACCAGGCTATGAGAGGTGGCCAGTCCTCTTCTGGCTGTGCTGGGTGGAGATTATAACAGAACATGGCCAAATGTTCATAGATGACCAGAAGGGTCAAATAATAATAATCACAGTGGTTGTAGAGGGTGCAACAGGTCAGCACCTCAGGAGTAAATGTCAGTTGGCTTTTCATAGCCGATCATTCAGAGTATCTCTACCGCTCCTGCTGTCTCTAGAGAGTTGAAAACAGCAGGTCTGGGAAAAGGTAGCAGGTCCGGTAAACAGGTCAGGGTTCTCGTCACCGCAGGCAGAACAGTTGAAATTGGACTAGCAGTATGGCCAGGTGGACTGGGGACAGCAAGGAGTCATCAGGACAGGTAGTCCTGAGGCATGGTCCTAGGGCTCAGGTCCTCCGAGAGAGAGAAAGAAAGAGAGAATTAGAGAGAGCATACTTAAATTCACACAGGACACCGGATAAGACAGGAGAAATACTCCAGATATAAGATTGACTCTAGCCACCCGACACATAAACTATTGCAGCATAAATACTGGATGCTGAGAGAGGAGGGGTCGGGAGACACTGTGGCCCCGTCCGACGATACCCCCGGACAGGGCCAAACAGGCAGGATATAACCCCACCCACTTTGCCAAAGCACAGCCCCAACACCACTAGAGGGATAACTTCAACCACCAACTTAACATCCTGAGACAAGGCCGAGTATAGCCCACAAAGATCTCCGCCACGGCACAACCCAAAGGTGGCATACATAATTCATAAAGGTCACGTTAACTGACTGATATTATCTCATAGAACACAACATATTAGATCTCCTAAGCCTTCATTTCTGTGTATATCCCAAAATCCCATTATTTCCCTATTAGAAATGGCCAACGAAGCAAAGACAGAAAATGCTAACTAATTTCTGTTTTTGAGGACTACAAGCTGGCTAGCTCTATATGCAACTGGATTTCCAGCAAAGTTGGTCATTGGTTGTTGAAATAACATAAATATTTTCCATGACAACATGTGGAGCCTTGAAAATAGAATTTGAATTATAAGTCTAAAACAAACATTTAGCTATTAGCTAGGCAAGTTGAGATATTTTAAAGCTTAAAGCCAGACTCAGTAAGTCTCATTTACATAATTTGTGATTATGAAGTGAGTTCGTAAATACATTTTGACTATCTACACTGATTTTTAGAGCACTCTCGTTTGAGTGTGCCAGAGCGGAGAATAACTGATGAATTTACAAACGCACAACACCCGTTGAATATGACAGGTGTCAGTAAAGGTTGGCAAAAAAACGATTAAGTTGTTGCTAGCAGCACAGTTAGTCACTCATGTTGCAATTGTGGTGGGAACCATTACTGTACAAAGTTAGAGGTGCGCTATTTGATAGATTCCCCGCGCCCCCTACCTCGGGCTTCCAGTGGGGAGACCTGAGGTCAACCTACCCCCGCCCATCCTCCCCATCTCGTACTTCTGAGTGGGAGACCTTCCCAGGCAGTAGCCTGCCTAGCTCGCTCACAAACTAGAATCAGGGTGCCCACTCCGACAAGGTTAATTGACCAACAGTCCCACATGGTGACATGATATCATTGACGTGACTTGCAAATGAGCGATAGAAAACCGATCGTGCAAATGTCACCATTCTGAATTTTTTTGTGCAGGCGCTTGTGCCGCCCCCGGGCAACATGCCGCCATGGGCGGATGCCCATGTCACCTATACCTAAATTCGCCACTGGAACCATGAAGCCACGTCTTTGGTATGCCCAACAAGGGTGAAAGAGAATGAGGTGTCCGAAGTCAGGGCTATCCAGAGCATTTCATATGCAGCGGCTGTTAAAAGGTTTGAGGGTTCGAATGGTGCTCCTGAAGAGTCCATGGTTGTGGATAGGCCTTCACTGAAGGCTGCAGGGGTTTCTTTTCAACAGCAGGACCCAGATATGTTAAAGGTTAAGAAGGTGGACTTTGTGGCCTTTATAGCCAATGTTGATTAACGGCACTGCCAAGGTGGAGAGAAGTCCAGGAAAATAGATTTCACTGTGGAAGCGGTGGAGACTTCTCGGTGATGGAGTTGCATGGAGTATTGTCACAATCAATCAATCAATCAAGTTTATTTTATATAGCCCTTCGTACATCAGCTAATATCTCGAAGTGCTGTACAGAAACCCAGCCTAAAACCCCAAACAGCTAGTAATGCAGGTGTAGAAGCACGGTGGCTAGGAAAAACTCCCTAGAAAGGCCAAAACCTAGGAAGAAACCTATAGAGGAACCAGGCTATGAGGGGTGGCCAGTCCTCTTCTGGCTGTGCCGGGTGGAGATTATAACAGAACTATGCCAAGATGTTCAAAAATGTTCATAAGTGACAAGCATGTTCAAATAATAATCATGAATAATTTTCAGTTGGCTTTTCATAGCCGATCATTAAGAGTTGAAAAACAACAGGTCTGGGACAGGTGGCGGTTCCATAACCGCAGGCAGAACAGTTGAAACTGGAATAGCAGCAAGGCCAGGCGGACTGGGGACAGCAAGGAGTCACCACGGCCGGTAGTCCCGACGTATGGTCCTAGGGCTCAGGTCCTCCGAGAGAAAGAAAGAGAGAAGGAGAAAATTAGAGAGAGCCAAGATTTTCAAAATGTTCATAAATGACAAGCATGGTCAAATAATAATCAGGAATAAATCTCAGTTGGCTTTTCATAGCCGATCATTAAGAGTTGAAAACAGCAGGTCTGGGACAGGTAGGGGTTCCATAACCGCAGGCAGAACAGTTGAAACTGGAATAGCAGCAAGGCCAGGCGGACTGGGGACAGCAAGGAGTCACCACGGCCGGTAGTCCCGACGTATGGTCCTAGGGCTCAGGTCCTCCGAGAGAAAGAAAGAGAGAAGGAGAAAATTAGAGAGAGCCAAGATTTTCAAAATGTTCATAAATGACAAGCATGGTCAAATAATAATCAGGAATAAATCTCAGTTGGCTTTTCATAGCCGATCATTAAGAGTTGAAAACAGCAGGTCTGGGACAGGTAGGGGTTCCATAACCGCAGGCAGAACAGTTGAAACTGGAATAGCAGCAAGGCCAGGCGGACTGGGGACAGCAAGGAGTCATCATGCCCGGTAGTCCTGACGTATGGTCCTAGGGCTCAGGTTCTCAGAGAGAGAGAAAGAGAGAACGAGAGAATTAGAGAGAGCATACTTAAATTCACACAGGACACTGGATAAGACAGGAGAAGTACTCCAGGTATAACCAACTGACCCTAGCCCCCCGACACATAAACTACTGCAGCATAAATACTGGAGGCTGAGACAGGAGCGGTCAGGAGACACTGTGGCCCCATCCGAAGAAACCCCCGGACAGGGCCAAACAGGAAGGATATAACCCCACCCACTTTGCCAAAGCACAGCCCCCGCACCACTAGAGGGATATCTTCAACCACCAACTTACAATCCTGAGACAAGGCCGAGTATAGCCCACAAAGGTCTCCACCACAGCACAAACCAAGGGGGGGCGCCAACCCAGACAGGAAGATCACGTCAGTAACTCAACCCACTCAAGTGACGCACCCCTCCTAGGGACGGCATGAAAGAGCACCAGTAAGCCAGTGACTCAGCCCCTGTAATAGGGTTAGAGGCAGAGAATCCCAGTGGAGAGAGGGGAACCGGCCTGGCAGAGACAGCAAGGGCGGTTCGTTGCTCCAGAGCCTTTCCGTTCACCTTCACACTCCTGGGCCAGACTACACTCAATCATATGACCTACTGAAGAGATAAGTCTTCAGTAAAGACTTAAAGGTTGAGACCGAGTCTGCGTCTCTCACATGGGTAGGCAGACTGTTCCATAAAAATGGAGATCTATAGGAGAAAGCCCTGCCTCCCGCTGTTTGCTTAGAAATTCTAGGGACAATTAGGAGGCCTGCGTCTTGTGACCGTAGCGTACGTATTGGTATGTACGGCAGGACCAACTCGGAAAGATAGATAGGAGCAAGCCCATGTAACGCTTTATAGGTTAACAGTAAAACCTTGAAATCAGCCCTTGCCTTAACAGGAAGCCAGTGTAGGGAAGCTAGCACTGGAGTAATATGATCAAATTTCTTGGTTCTAGTCAGGATTCTAGCAGCCGTATTTAGCACTAACTGAAGTTTATTTAGTGCTTTATCCGGGTAGCCGGAAAGTAGAGCATTGCAGTAGTCTAACCTAGAAGTAACAAATGCATGGATTAATTTTTCTGCATCATTTTTGGACAGAAAATTTCTGATTTTTGCAATGTTACGTAGATGGAAAAAAGCTGTCCTTGAAACAGTCTTGATATGTTCGTCAAAAGAGAGATCAGGGTCAAGAGTAACGCCGAGGTCCTTCACAGTTTTATTTGAGACGACTTTACAACCATCAAGATGAATTGTCAGATTTAACAGAAGATCTCTTTGTTTCTTGGGACCTAGAACAAGCATCTCTGTTTTGTCCGAGTTTAAAAGTAGAACGTTTTCAGCCATCCACTTCCTTATGTCTGAAACACAGGCTTCTAGCGAGGGCAATTTTGGGGCTTCACCATGTTTCATTGAAATGTACAGCTGTGTGTCATCGGCATAGCAGTGAAAGTTAACATTATGTTTTCGAATAACATCCCCAAGAGGTAAAATATATAGTGAAAACAATAGTGGTCCTAAAACGGAACCTTGAGGAACACCGAAATGTACAGTTGATTTGTCAGAGGACAGACCATTCACAGAGACAAACTGATATCTTTCCGACAGGTAAGATCTAAACCAGGCCAGAACTTGTCCGTGTAGACCAATTTGGGTTTCCAGTCTCTCCAAAAGAATGTGGTGATCGATGGTGTCAAAGGCAGCAAGCCTAACTACCCTCTCAGGTCATCGAGCCTGAGAAGCACAAGCCTTACTACCCTCTCAGGTCATCGAGCCTGAGAAGGGAGATATTCAGATTCGAAGGAAGGAAGGAAGAAAGAAGTGGGAGTTTAAGGATTTTGGTTTTATCAATGTGTTTTTTAAATAATTTTATTTTTGGGTGGATTAAGTTCGTTTTTCCTATCATGTATGGGTTTTATTTGTACCTTTTTTTTCAACCCCGTTCAGTTGGTTGCGGTATTACACATTTTGGGGTTGTAGTCTGCCATAAAACCCACAGAAGAATAAGAATAATTTAGTCACTAACGCACTTGCTAACATGAAAAAAATCTAACTGCTAGGGCGAGTAAAATGGTCAGAGTGAGGTGTTCTCTCATTTGTGTCTGGAAGTAGCTAGACAACTTTAGCCAGTTATTATGGGCGCTTGACTTTCGTTGTGAGGTCAGACCGCTCGGATTAACCCTACTCCTCTGCCATACTGTTAAAGGAATTTCGATTCCTGTTTATTAACCAATTCAATTAAAACACTCTGCCCATAAATAAGAATTTGTAAGATAATTATCTGCATAAAATGGACAGATGCCAGTCTTAAAATCAATCAATCAATAGCGTTAATTCTCGAGAGTACTGATCATAATACATTTTACATCAGGTTATATAATAAGAATGATGTCATAGGTTTTAATGTCCAACCTCCTCTCGGATACAATGGCAATACAGTTCGAGTTCTCATTACTGTCTGCCACCTGTTCAACTATCTACAACCAACTCAAGGTCTTTCCCCTCCCTGGGTAGAGACATCATTCTAGCCTGTCTGAAGATAAACCCATTCTTTCTAACAAGGAACACATAACATTCAACATTTATGAGTTATAATTCTAAGTCAAATGTATACATATTTTAGTCATTAAACACAAAAATCCCGTAACACATACCGTCCAGTGTGCGCTCTGAACGCACCGAGAGCGAAACGTTCTGAACGCACCGAGAGCGAAACGTTCTGAATTTACGAACGAACAACATGGACATCACCAGAACCAGGCTTTTTTTTTTACCGTGATTTTGGGTCACCCCCGAATATTTTGCGCTGCTGCAATAGTGTAAAAACTGAATGCGCCACTTAGTCCATAGATCTGTGGTTACGTGAAACTTCCGAAGTCATCCAACAGTTATAATCAGGGGTGTAGTGCTGCCGGCGGTGCTCAGCGGAGCGACGCTCCACCACTTCTCAGAATGGTGCTATGTCTCGAAAGATCACATGATGATTAATTAGTATTCTACATAACACAGCGAATATAATAGCATGATAATGTCAGGCTACTGTTATACCAAAAACACCATGTATTTTCTAATGACAATTTAGGATGACCGCTGATTCTTTTTATTTCATCTGCTCTAAAATTCGACGAGTTAGGCCGGTTAGCCATCCTCACGTCATTCAAGAAGATCGAAATGCATATCCACATGAAAGTGACTGGGATGCGCAGCATGGACGTTTGACCTCTAAAACGTGAAGAATTGTCATTCACGATTAACAGTGATGATGGCCTAATTTATAATAAGGTAGGCCTAATTTGGTGTTTTATGAATTAAAAAATATAATATTTCCCTTTAGCCACTTACAGTATGTGTAGGCATAGGCAATCATGCTATTTGGATGATGCATTGTCTGTATATTCTAAAATGATTTTATACAATAGGTTTCATGTCGTTACCAACTTTAATTCAGAAATAATGGCTTAATAATAATTAAAAGATGGTGCTCCGGTAGGCTACCAACAAAAAAATGGCACTATACCACTGGTTATAATACATATAAAGCAATTGCCATGTGTGGTCATCTGATAATTCCAGCACCGTTTTGATTGGGACAGTATCATTGTGCTGCTTTGAGACAAGCATGGGAACTCATCTTGATAAATCAATCTGTCAGATTTTTGTTTTCACTGAATCTCCGTTTGGATATTTGGTTACAATTATGCTTGGAAATGTTAGCTAAATTGAGGCTCATGATCATTAGTCTAGCAATTGAAAACCAAGCAGATCCTCTACACACACGCATTAAGCCTATAGCCTATCTGATGAGCTTCCCTGATGATTTCCTGAACTTTCCAATACTTTTCAGTTACTTTGCCTACTGATGCGAATACACATTTTTACACTTTTTCCATAGGCTATTCAAGTAATTTGACATATTTTAGTATTGTTTAAAAAGGTCGTAAGGACTACATTGTTTCAATAACAATATAACTGAAACCACGATTGGCTTTATTGACTTACTGAATGTATTCTCGTAATTGTCTACAGCAGGTCTACCTACACTATAACCTCATGTGGTTACTGATCACAATCAATTGAATTAATAATTCAATAGAAGTGTTGATTAATATATTTGGCAATGGGGAGAGCACAGTGCATGGAAGAAAACAGCGCTACAGGAAGGGGTGATGGAAGCGCTGCAGATATATTGAAAACATTTGCCAAATTATATAATTAATCCTGTCTATTAATATAATAAATTAAATCACTGAAAATACTACACCATCGTAATTTAGCCGCAGAGGATCAATAGCTTTTTAAACATTTTAAATGCTGTAGATTGTGTTTTGTCACATTATGAGCGCATTGGCCTAGTCTACTGTCAGAAATCCAGCAATTGGGCAGTCAGCGCAGCAAATATAAAACAGCTGATTGTTGACTTGTGGCTGTCAATGAACAGCAGGCAGCAGCTAGAAGGTATTTAGCAAAGTTATTTAGCAATATTTCAAAATACAATTGCGGGAAAAATCTGTTTTAAATAAGTGAGTGCTACTGGAAAGTTGGTGGATTATCATTTCCTCCTCATATTGTAGGCCTAAAATCTGTGTATCCACTATTTTCATTGGCCTATACTAAGTGGTGTAAAGTACTTAAGTTAAAATACTTGAAAGTACTACTTAAGTAGTTTTTGGGGATATCTGTACTTTACTATTTACACTACCATTCAAAAGTTTGGGGTCACTTAGAAATGTCCTTGTTTTTGAAAAAGCAAATTTTTGTCCATTACAATAACATCAAATCGATCAGAAATACAGTGTAGACATTGTTAATGTTGTAATTGACTATTGTAGCTGAAAACTGCACATTTTGGGGGGAATATCTACATAGGCCTACAGAGGCCCATTATCAGCAATCATCACTCCTGTGTTCCAATGGCATGTTGTGTTAGCTAATCCAAGTTTATCATTTTAAAAGGCGTATTTGATCATTAGAAAACCCTTTTGCTATTATGTTAGCACAGCTGAAAACTGTGCTGATTTTAAAGAAGCAATAAAACTGGCCATCTTTAGACTCATTGAGTATCTGGAGCATCAGCATTTGTGGGTTCGATTACAGGCTCAAAAGGGCCGGAAACAAAGACTTTCTTCTGAAACTGTTCAGTCTATTCTTGTTCTGAGAAACAAAGGCTATTCCATGCGAGAAATTGCCAACAAACTGAAGATCTCGTACAACGCTGTGTACTACTCCCTTCACAGAACAGTGCAAACTCTCTTACCAGAATAGAAAGGAGTGAGAGGCCCCGGTGCACAACTGAACAAGAGGACAAGTACATTAGAGTTTCTAGTTTGAGAAACAGACGCCTCACAAGTCCTCAACTGGCAGTTTCATTAAATAGTACCCGCAAAACACCAGTCTTGACGTCAACAGTGAAGAGGCTACTCCGGGATGCTGGCCTTCTAGGCAGAGATCCTCTGTCCAGTGTCTGTGTTCTTTTGCCCATCTTAATCTTTTCTTTTTATTGGCTAGTCTGAGATGGCTTTTTCTTTGCAACTCTGCAAAAACAAGCCAGAGCTCCCACCTCATCTGTTGAATACACGGAACAGGCCTATCAATTCCTCTAAGTTTGTTCAAGGCCGACACGTCCCACGCGCCAAAGAAAGGCAAAAATGTGGTACTCATGAGTACGCTGCATAGGGATGGGAGAATCTGAGGCCAGGAACATCAAAAACAGAAATCCTAATGGATTACAATGCCACAAAAGGTTGGGTGGACAATTTAGATAAGCTGGTGACTGGCTAGAGCTGCAAAAGAAGAACCCTACGCTGGCCTCTTGTGATATTCTTGGACATCTCGGCGTACCAATGCGTTTGTCATCTGGATGGCGTTAAACCCAGATTGGAACAGAGGGACGCTCCAGAGGAGACTGCTCTTTCTCAAGGAGCTGGGCAGGCATTGGTAAGACCTCAAATCCAGAGGAGGCAACATATCCCAAGGACCTCAGCTTCTGCAGCCACCGTGAGGAGGATTCAGGAGGAGGACGCTGTTGCCCCATCCGCCCGACCCACAGAACCAACAACTCCAATACCGGAAGTAAGTGTGAGTGATGTTGTTGCATGTGTGTTTCTGACTCTCCTTCCTTGGCCTGCTGTAACTAGATATGTGAGTGATGTGTTTCTGACTCTCCTTCCTTGGCCTGCTGTAACTAGATATGTGAGTGATGTGTGTCTGACTCTCCTTCCTTGGCCTGCTGTAACTAGATATGTGAGTGATGTGTGTCTGACTCTCCTTCCTTGGCCTGCTGTAACTAGATATGTGAGTGATGTGTGTCTGACTCTCCTTCCTTGGCCTGCTGTAACTAGATATGTGAGTGATGTGTGTCTGACTCTCCTTCCTTGGCCTGCTGTAACTAGATATGTGAGTGATGTGTGTCTGACTCTCCTTCCTTGGCCTGCTGTAACTAGATATGTGAGTGATGTGTGTCTGACTCTCCTTCCTTGGCCTGCTGTAACTAGATATGTGAGTGAGATGTCAGTAAAATTCCTGAACTAAGTGTTTTCATCATTCTGGATTGCAGCCGGTAGCAACAAGAAGAAGCGCTGCGATGTGTGTGGACCCAAGAAGAACAGAAAAACACAGTACACATGCATCAAGTGCAAGAAATACTTTTGCAACACACACACAATAAAACTCTGTCCCTCATTTGGTGTGTAGACCGGCCTTAATTTGTGTTCAATGGGACTCATTTTTCAAATTCTTCTTTCATCAATACATTTCGAGATATATTTGGGACTTACTGAGTCTGGCTTTAAAATAAAAAGGAAGACATTTTGTGGTTGGAATTGCAGTATGTATTTAGTTTGAGAGCCAGGCACCACACCCCAATAGGGATTTTCCCCACTTTAAGTTGAATGTAGACACATAATTGTTTGTATGGAAAAATTCTGAAATATTGTATTATAATATGTAAATGAGGCGATCTCATAAAATTTTACATATTTGTATATCCCTTAAACTCATTTTTCTGGACACTGGATTAAGTCAGCCTAAATATGTTGGTTTAATTTTGTTAAGACACTCCAGGACAGGACTAACTCAGAGCAGATTGTGGATAAATACTTTTTAAAAATCTTTCTAGCTGTAAAATACATTTTAGGCACATTAAAAAAAAAAAAAAAAAAAATTGTATAGAATAAAATGTGTTGGTGTGTGGGAAGAGTCTGACTTTTGGGAAATTACAGTTAAAAACAAATATTGAATTTAAAAGACCAAATGCCAAACACATATTTAGGGCTAATCACCATCTCCTCAAAGTAAGATAGTACATAACCCTCAGGACTACCTGGCCTGATGACTCCTTGCTGTCCCTAGTCCACTTGATCGTGCTGCTGCTCCAGTTTCAACTGCTCTGCCTGTGGCTATGGAACACTGACCTGTTCACCAGAGGTGCTACCTTGTCCCAGACCTGCTGTTTTCGACTCTCTCTCTACCGCACTTGCTGTCTCTAACTCTGAATGAAAAGCCAAACTGACATTTACTCCTGAGGTGCTGACCTGTTACACCCTCTACAACCACTGTGATTATTATTATTTGACCTTGCTGGTCATCTATGAACATTTGAACATCTATGAACATGTACTGTTATAATCTCCACCCGGCACAACCAGAAGAGGAATGGCCACCCCTCAGAGCCTGGTTCCTCTCTAGGTTTCTTCCTAGGTTCCGGCCTTTCTAGGGAGTTTTTCCTAGCCACCGTTATTCTACATCTGCATTGCTTGCTGTTTGGGGTTTTAAAGAAGGCCAGTTTTATTGCTTCTTTAATTAGGACAACCGTTTTCAGCTGTGCTAACAGAATTGCAAAAAGGTTTTCTAATGATCAACTAGCCTTTTAAAATGATAAACTTGGATTATCAGCCGTTTCCAGCTACAGTAGTCATTTACAACATTAACAATGTATACACTGTATTTCTGATCAATTTTATGTTATTTTAATTGACAAAAAATGTGATTTTCTTTCAAAAACAAAGGACATTTCTAAGTGAACCCAAACTTTTGAACGGTAGTATATGTTTAGTCCATTTTGAATACAGGCTGTAACACACCAAGTCAAGGGGTATGAATACTTTCTGAAGACACTGTACAGTCGAGGGTGAAAGCAACAGACTAACTGTCTGTTAGTGCACTTGTTCCTGCAGTCAGCAGTACTGGCTAGTTAACTATGTTTGATCATATGGTTATGTAGCCATATAATTTATATGGTAATCAATTGCTGAGAGAGTGTGCTGTGAAAATTCATATTAATGTGATTGGCTCAGTGCTCTGTCACTCATGGGGACACTACGTCACCGCCAAGCCTAAGGGTAAAGCTTGAAAATTCAAGCCCCTTGGGTGCTGCCATAGAGTTACATTAGAAGGGCCCAGTCGCAATTCAATGGCTCAGACACGGGATGTATGTAGCAGGGTCTACAGTCAATCACGTATTACAAAAAGAAAACCAGCCCCGTCGCGGACACTGACGTCTTGCTCCCAGACAAATTAAACAACTTCTTTGCTCGCTTTGAGGACAATACAGTGCCACTGACACGGCCCGCTACCAAAACCTGCGGGCTCTCTTTCACCGTGGCCAACGTGAGTAAAACATTTAAACGTGTTAACCATCGCAAGGCGGCCGGACCAGACGACCTCCCTAGCCGCGTCCTCAGAGCATGCACAGACCAGCTGGCTGGTGTGTTTACGGACATATTCAATCAATCCCTATCCCAGTCTGCTGTTCCAACGTGCTTCAAGAGGGCCACCATTGTTCCTGTTCCCAAGAAAGCTAAGGTAACTGAGCTAAACGACTATCGCCCCGTAGCACTCACTTCCGTCATCATGAAGTGCTTTGAGAGACTAGTCAAGGACCATATCACCTCCACCCTACCCGACACCCTAGACCCACTCCAATTTGCTTACCGCCCCAATAGGTCCACAGACTATGCAATCACACTGCACACTGCCCTAACCCATCTGGACAAGATTACCTATGTAAGAATGCTGTTCATCGATTACAGCTCAGTATTTAACCCCATAGTACCATCCAAACTCATCATTAAGCTCGAGACCCTGGGTCTCAACCCCGCCCTGTGCAACTGGGTCCTGGACTTTCTGAAGGGCCACCCCTAGGTGGTGAGGGTAGGAAACAACATCTCCACCCCGCTGATCCTCAACATTGGGGCCCCACAAGGGTGCGTTCTCAGCCCTCTCCTGTACTCCCTGTTCACCCATGACTGCATGGCCATGCACGCCTCCAACTCAATCATCAAGTTTGCAGACGACACTACAGTGGTAGGCTTGATTACAAACAACGATGAGACAGCCTACATGTAGGAGGTGATGGCCCTTGGGGTGTGGGACCAGGAAAATAACTTCACACTCAACGTCAACAAAACAAAGGAGATGATCGTGGACTTCAGGAAACAGTAGAGGGAGCACCCCCCTATCCACATCGACGGGACAGTAGTGGAGAGGGTAGAAAGTTTTAAGTTCCTCGGCGTACACATCACGTGCAAACTGAAATGGTCCACCCATACAGACAGCGTGGTGAAGAAGGCGCAACAGCGCCTCTTCAACCTCAGGAGGCTGAAAAGAATTGGGCTTGTCGCCGTAAACACTCACAAACTTCTACAGATGCACAATCAAGAGCATCCTGTCGGGCTGTATCACCGCCTGGTACGGCAACTGCTCCGCCCACAACCGCAAGGCTCTCCAGAGGGTAGTGAGGTCTGCACAACGCATCACCGGGGCAAACTACCTGCCCTCCAGGACACCTACACCACCCGATGTCACAGGAAGGCCAGAAAGATCATCAAGGACAACAACCACCCGAGCCACTGCCTGTTCACCCCGCTATCATCCAGAAGGCGAGGTCAGTACAGGTGCATCAAAACTGGGACCGAGAGACTGAAAAACAGCTTCTATCAAGGCCATCAGACTGTTAAACAACCATCACTAACATTGAGTGGCTGCTGCCAACAATCTGACTCAATCTCTAGCCACTTTAATAATTAAAAATTGGATGTAATAAATGTATCACTAGTCACTTTAAACAATGCCACTTTATATAATGTTTACATACCCTACATTACTCATCTCATATGTATATACTGTACTCTATACCATCTACTGCATCTTGCCTATGCCGCACATCCATCACTCATCCATGTATTTGTATGTACATATTCTTATTCATTCCTTTACACTTGTGTGTATAAGGTAGTTGTTGTGAAATTGTTAGATTACTTGTTAGATATTACTGCATGGTCGGAACTAAAAGCACAAGCATTTTGCTACACTCGCATTAACATCTGCTAACCATGTGTATGTGACCAATACAATTTGATTTGAAGGGCCCATCCAAGAAGGCTCAAGGTCATTGCCCACAGTTTATATCTACAGTAGCTTTGATTGGATGTCAACATCATACTTTCAAAATCTTAGCTAGCAGTCATCATCATGAATCAAGTTGACAATCTACTGGCAAATCCTTTTTAATCCTTGTCATATGAAGAGAAATAATGAAGAGAAATTGTAGATAAAATTTATCGGTGCTCATTGACCATTGGACATAAACATTACACAACAAGTTGGAAATCTCAAATTCAACAATGAGTGATTTGGAAGGAATCAGTGGCTAACTGCAAGCATTGCAAAGCAATCTTTAGCCTGATATTCAGGGGAGTGGCTGTGTGGTCCCAAGTATAAGATTAAGGGTCTCTTTTCCTAGTTAAAAATTATAAACACATGCATCGCACATGTATTTTTTTGCCCAACCAAGATTTACATGCTAAAATTGCCACTGGAGAGGAGACATGTCATACTCATCGTAGACGTCTCTAAAGCATAGGTACTGGTGCATCTGGCACCCAGGCTAGGGGACAGTAGGTTCGGGTGGGTTGTTTAGCAACAAAACTGATGAGCACTCAACTGCGGAGCAAAACAGGTGGAGTTGGCATAGAATCAAAGGGTTGTTGACAACATGTACAGTTGAAGTCGGAAGTTTACATTCACCTTAGCCAAATACATTTAAACTCCGTTTTTCACTATTCCTGACATTGAATCCTCGTAAAAATTCCCTGTCTTAGGTCAGTTAGGATCACCACTTTATTTTAAGAATGTGAAATGTCAGAATAATAGTAGAGAATGATTTATTTCAGCTTTTATTTCTTTCATCACATTCCCAGGGGTCAGAAGTTTACATACACTCAATTAGTATTTGGTAGCATTGCCTTTAAATTGTATAACTTGGGTCAAACGTTTCAGGTAGCCTTCCACAAGCTTCCCACAATAAGTTGGGTGAATTTTGGCCCATTCCTCCTAACAGAGCTGGTGTAACTGAGTCAGGTTTGTAGGCCTCCTTGCTCGCACACATTTTCTATAGGATTGAGGTCAGGGCTTTGTGATGGCCACTCCAATACCTTGACTTTGTTGTCCTTAAGTCATTTTGCCACAACTTATGTATGCTTGGGGTCATTGTCCGTTTGGAAGACCCATTTGCGACCAAGCTTTAACTTCCTGACTGATGTCTTGAGATGTTGCTTCAATATATCCACAGACTTTTCCTGCGTCATGATGCCATCTATTTTGTGAAGTGCACCAGTCCCTTCTGCAGCAAAGCACCCCCACAACATGATGCTGTCACCCCCGTGCTTCACGGTTGGGATGGTGTTCTTCGGCTTGCAAGCCTCCCCCTTTTTCCTCCAAACATAACGATGGTCATTATTGCCAAACAGTTCTATTTTTGTTTCATCAGACCAGAGGACATTTCTCCAAAAATTACAATCTTTGTCCTCATGTGCAGTTGCAAACGGTAGGCTGGCTTTTTTATGGCGGTTTTGGAGCAGTGGCTTCTCCCTTGCTGAGCGGCCTTTCAGGTTATGTCGATATAGGACTCGTTTTACTGTGGATATAGATACTTTTGTAACTGTTTCCTCCAGCATCTTCACAGGGTCCTTTACTGTTGTTCTGGGATTGATTTGGACTTTTCGCACCAAAGTACGTTCATCTCTAAGAGACAGAACGCGTCTCCATCCTGAGCGGTATGACGGCGGCGTGGTCCCATGGTGTTTATACATGCATACTATTGTTTGTACAGATGAACGTGGTACCTTCAGGTGTTTGGAAATTGCTCCCAGGGGCCTCCCACAATTTCTAGTGTTGAAAGATTCCAAGAGCATAGTGGTCTCCATCATTGGGAAATAGAAAACATTTAGAACTTCCCAGACTCTGCCTAGAGCTGGCCGTCCAACCAAACTAAGCAACTGGGAAAGAATGACGGGGAGGTGACCAAAAACCCAATGACAGCACTGCATAATGACCACTGACAGAACTACAGAGTTCATTGGTTGAGATGGGAGAGCCTGCCAGAAGGACAAGAGTCTCTACAGCACTTCACTAATCTGGGTTTTATGGGAGTGGCCAGATGGAAGCCACTCCTGATTAAAAAAAGGCACATGACACCAGGCCTGGAGTTTGCAAAAATGCAAGTGAAATACAGAGCATAAATCACACGGCAAAGGCAAAAATGGAACTTTACTCTTTGACCTGAATGCAAAGCGCTGTCTGGAGAACCAGGCACAGCTAGTTCATCACCAGTCTAACACCATCCCTACCGTGAAGCATTGTGGTGGCAGCATCACGCTATGGGGATGTTTTTCAGCCGCAGGGACAGAGGGACTGGTAAAGACAGACTGAACAATGAATGGAGCCAAATCCTTGATGAGAACCTACTTCAGAGTGCAAACGACCGTAGATTCGGGCAAAGATGTACATTCCAACAGGACAATGACCAAGTATACAGCCAAAGCAAAGCTGGAAAGGCTTCAGAACAATAATGTGAAATTCCTTGAGTGGCCCAGCCAAATCCCAGACTTTAATCCCATTGAAAATCTGTAGAAAAGACTACAATTGCTGTTCACAGCCTCTCCCATCTAATTAAACAAACAGTTTGAGAAAATCCCCAAATCCAGATGTGCAAAACTGATACCTCATATCCAAGACGAAAAAACTGTAATTGCCTCCAAAGTTGCTTCTACAAAGTATCGACTCGGGGGTGTGATGACTTATGTAAATGGATTATTACACATTTTCACTTTGTCATTATGGGGCAGTGTGTAGATGGGTGAATTCAGTCTGCAACAACAAAATGTGGAATAAATCAAGGGGTAGAAATACTTTCTGACGGCACTATAAATAAGATTCAGTTTGCAGCCCAATCGAAGCGCGGCTTAATCCCACAAACTCACCTTAGTATTTTGTGAATTCCGATATGTGAAAAATTGTCTTCAGTCGTCCATGCAAAATAAAACATGTTGCGGATATTATCTAGACTACGGAGGAAGGCGACAGTAATTTTATGTTGTCCCACTCACACGGAACCCAAACCGGCTTCGCGCGTGCGCCATCGGGCATACATTTATTTTGTCCCCCTACACCAAACGCGACCACGACACACAGGTTAAAATATCAAAACAAACTCTGAACCAATGACATTAATTTGGGGACAGGTCGAAAAGCATTCAACATTTATGGCAATTTAGCTTGCACTTATTAGCTAATTTGTCCTATTTAGCTAGCTTGCTGTTGCTAGCTAATTTGTCCTGGGATATAATCATTAGGTTGTTATTTTACCTGAAATGCACAAGGTCCTCTACTCCGACAATTAATCCATACATAAAAACGGTCAACCGAATCGTTTCTAGTCATCTCTCCTCCTTCCAGGCTTTTTAATCGTTTAACTTATATGGTGGTTGGCATCTAAACTTTCATAGTATTACCACGACAACCGGCAACAGTTCATCTTTCAATCACCCACATGGGTATAACCAATGAGGAGATGGCACATGGGTACCTGCTTCTATAAACCACTGAGGAGATGGGAGAGGCAGGACTTGCAGCGCGATCTGCGTCAGAAATAGGAATGACTTCTATTTTAGCCCTTGGCAACGCAGACGCTCATTGACGTGCGCGAGCAGTGTGGGTGCAATAATTGCATAACATAGATTTCAAAATTTATTTGGTCAGCCTATCATGGTGTATGTGGCACTGCTCGTCACATTTCCCCAGTAAACTGACTGACAACGCCCGGAAAAGACACAGCGCATACGTTAAATGGTGATCTTCTTACACTTCACCCGACTTTGCTTATTCATTCTTCCATGGATATCTAACTCCGACTGAGACTTCTCTTATATATTTTTATCTTTACATTAATGGAATATGATATTTAATAATGATTAAAGTGTTAAGCCGGGGTGCAGTGCTTCCGAGGCCCATATGTTGCTAGTACCTGGGTTGAAAAATCTGATACTGGTGCATTCAATACTAGATCCTGGTGCATTACCTGCCATTAGCGTATATGAAACATCACACGAACTAGGTGTGATCAGTGATGATCATGACACCATATAGAGTACAGAAACAGCATTTTAGGGCAACGTTACACATTTAATGTGCAATGTGTTGAACCATATCTGTGTAGGTGTGTCCAAACTTTTGACTGATACTGTACAGTACCATTGAAAAGTTGGGACAACTTCTAATTCAAGGGTTTTTCTTTATTTGCACTATTTTCTACATTGTAGAATAGTGAAGACATCAAAACTATGAAATAACACATATGGAATCATGTAGTAACCAAAAAAAGAGTAATACATCTAAATATATTTTAGATTCTTCAAAGTAGCCACTATTTGCCTTGATGACAGCTTTGCACTCTTGGCATTCTCTCAACCAGCTTCATTTTAAGGTAACCCAATGCATTTAATGAACATTGGTTTTACCAGAACTGTGCTATATATATATATATATATATACCCAGATACAGATGATGCTTAGTCCTGCAATTGAATGCTTAGTCCTGCAATTGTCAATCAGGTTCTGGGAATCCGGAAAAGTTCTAAGTTCAAAGACAGAACACGAGGATAACAAATTCTAGTGCCAGGAGATGTTTCCTGCTCTTAGTCTTGGGGCTCCCGAGTGAAGCAGCGGTCTAAGGCACTGCATCTCAGTGCTAGAGGTGTCACTATAGACCACAGGTGTCAAACTCATTCCACGGGGGGCCGAGTGTCTGCGGGTTTTCGCTCCTCCCTTGTACTTGATTGATGAATTAACATCACTAATTAGTTAGGAACTCCCCACACCTGGTTGTCTAGGGCTTTATTGAAAGGAAAAACCAAAAACCTGCAGACACTAGGCCCTCCGTGGAATGAGTTTGACACCCCTGCTATAGACCCTGGTTCGATTCCAGGCTGTATCACAACCGGCCATGATTGGGAGTCCCACAGTGTTGTTAGGGTTTGGCTGGGGTAGGCCGTCATTGTAAATAAGAATTTGTTCTTAACTGACTTGCCTAGTTAAATAAATGTTTCTTTTTTAAAGTCATATTCACTAAGAACAAATCAGAAGCAAACGGGCCAAAACGGCGAGGCAGTGCCTGAACTTGTCCAATAACAAACGCTTGTTTTCATTTTCAGTTACAAAATGTTTTGCTACAGTGTGCACTAATGAATACAGCCTTTGTCTCTCTGTCCCCCCATCTCTCCAACATCAGTGCCTGCAGAAGTCTCTCCTGTAGGCCTCTGCTAGTGACTCCCTCCACTTCCTCTCCCTGGCCCCCTCCCTTTACTACTCCCCCCCATCTTCTTCTCCTCCTCTGGGTCAAAGTCAGAGTCACTCTCTCGCTGTCTCTCCTCCTCCTCTTCAGGATCATCATTGCACTGGCGTTTCCTCTTCCTCTGTTTCTCCTCCACTCTCTTTGCTCCCTCTCCTCCTGCCCACATCTCCCACTCAGTCATAAAGGTAAGCTCTACCTGCTGCCGAGGCTTCCTCTGTCCAACCTCCCCTCCCTCCTGCCCAGTCCTGCCATCTGTTTCCCTCCTCCCCCCCTGTCCCCCAACTTCTGTGCCTCCATCAGGGTCCAGCCCTGAGTCTGGGCTGTGGTAGCGTCTGACGTGGTTCTTGAGGCTGACGTTGTGATTGAAGCTCTTGTCGCAGCGCTGGCATTGGAAGGGCCTCTCCCCAGTGTGGACGCGCAGGTGGGACTTCAGCTGGCTGAGCTGGGCAAAGGCACGCTGGCACACCTGACACACAGGGAAGGGCAACATGGACCATGTAAATACAATACTTTTTATTTTAATTACAGTAAATAGCCCTCTTCAAAATAAGTAATTGAAACAGACACTTCAGTTGAATGTAATTGAAACACTGCCCCTCCCTCCAGACCTGGCACTTGAAGGGCTTGTCGTCACTGTGGGACAGTGCGTGCCTCTCCAGGAGGTGACCTTTGTTGAATTCCTTGTAACATGTGTGACAGATGTGTCTCTTGGACTCGTGCTCTCTGAGATGGCGATTCCGTATGAGGATGTTGTCAAAGCTCAGTGGGCACTCTGAGCAGCTGTAGCATCTGTGACCTTTTAATCTTTTGAATCTGTGGGTCTTCTCGTGGGTCAGCTTGTCCGGCCGTGTCCTGAAGGATTGGAGGCAGAACTTACAGGGAAACTTAAGGTCCTGACGGTGAAGCCTCCGGTGCTGCTTGAGGCCCAGTTCACTCGCACAACCCTGCCCACAGTCTGGACAGCGGACCATGAACTTGTGTTCACACTTATGGTGTTTCAGCCTGGTGGTGTACAGGACGCCACATTCAGGACAGAGGACCATGTGGTGTTTTTTAGAGTATTTGAATTTCTGCCGGATGCTGGCACTGTCCCCGGAGCCCAGTTCTCCAGCGACACCGCTGAACGACTCCTGGTCCTGCTGGTCTCTCTGGGGTGATGATAAAGGTGATCCATCAGAGTCTTCAGCAGACTCATCCAAACCAGTCTCCCCTGTAGGCTGCTGCAATTGCCTTCCTCTGCTTCTCCCTTTCCCACTACCCCTTCCCCTACCTCTTCCCCTGCCTCTTCCCCTGCCTCTCCCTCTCCCTCTACTACTCGTTGATTTCTCCTCTTCTGGGTCAAATTCAGAGTCACTCTCTCTCAGTCCCTCTTCCTCATCTTCTGGGTGAAATTCAGAGTCACTCTCTGTCTGTCTATCTTCCTCATCTGTCTCTTCACCCTCCATCTCACACACATCACCCTCCCCCTCAAACCCATCTGCAGCCACCTGCTTCTTCTCTTCTTTGTCTATCTGAGAGGTTGGGCTTTCAGAGTCCTCAAGCTCTATAGAGTATATTGTCACCTCAATAGAGGCCCGCTGCTCAGCACCATTCTCCTGTTGTTCACCACCTAGGGGCTTTCCCTTTCTCTCCTCTCCTTCCTCATTCTCCTGCGAGGACAGGCCATTGTCCTCCTGGCTTCGTGCACTGTCCATCTCACTGTCCAACACCACCTTAGTCACTTTCTTTCTCTGCTCTGTTCCTTTGTTCCCCTCATTTTTTCCCCTCACCAGGGACGTGCCACTCCCCCCTGGTCTTGGTGGCTGGTCTACAGTCACCTCCATCTCCAAAGAGCCAGTCAGATCCAGAGCCTCATCTCTGTTCTCCGATGGCAAGTCTTCATCTCGGTTCACAGATGGCAAGGATCCATCTGTGTCCTCAGACGGCAGGGCCACCTGCATGTCAACCTACTTAGCGAAGGAAAACACCAGTATTATTGGAGTGACAGTCCTGTATAAAAAACATACAATAACTAGAGATACCACAGAATACAAACAACTGAAGTTAGTTAGTTACCTCACAATATCAACTGTTAATACTTAAATACCCACCTGAATATTCTGTGGCTCTTCTCCATTTCCTTTGTGCATTGTCTGGACAGTAGATGCGTTGCTTGCCCATGTCCTGCGGTGGTTGCAGCTCTGGCAGTGTTGGGTCACAGAGAGGCACATCCTGTCTCCCTGCGTCTGGATCACACTCTCACGCCTGCACTGCTCACACCGCTGAAACAGCTGCAGCAGGCATTCGATGTTCACAATGATATCGTCTGGGGAGGGAGGGGGGGCAGCAGGTTGTGGAGGGGGGGCAGCTAACCTGGGTCAAAAAAATAAATAAAAGAGCGGGTGATTTCCTGCCACTATCGGCTCTTGCCAATTCATACTCATTAGCAATTTTATCTTCTAGGAACATGCGTTGATGAAACATTTCAATAAGAGTCCCCTTATTGGTCGGTATGTACAGTACTAAATAAAAATGCCTCTTTGGCACCTCCAATGTATTAAAGAGCACTGAACACTGATTGGTTATTTTTCTGCTGCTTATTAGAAAAACAAGATTTCAGTCTTGGAGGTGTGTTTCCTGACCGATTCTACGTTTGGTTAATGATGTTTGTCCCCCATGAGACACTGTAGACACAGAAGCCTATTTCACTTCCTCAAAATTCCCAGAATTGAATCTTAGTTAACTCAATAGATGTTTTTTCTGAGAATGTTAAAGTTGCGCAATTTTACATCTAACCAAAAAAGTGTTTGGTGCAGTATTTCTCAAGTAAAAAAATGTGGGGCACCAAGGACTGAGTTTGGGAAACCCTGTCAGAGCTGCTGGACAGGTCTGAGTGAGTCAGTGAGGACCAGAGGGGTGTGTGTGTGTGTTGAGCACAGTCTCAATGTCAACAGTGAAGAGGCGACTCCGGGATGCTGGCCTTCTAGGCAGAGTTCCTTTGTCCAGTGTCTGTGTTCTTTAGCCCATCTTAATCTTTTCTTTTTATTGGCCAGTCTGAGGCTTTTTCTTTGCAACTCTGCCTAGAAGGCCAGCATCCCGGAGTCGCCTCTTCGCTGCTGACGTTGAGACTGGTGCTTTGTGGGTACTATTTAATGAAGCTGCCAGTTGAGGACTTGTGAGGCGTCTGTTTCTCAAACTAGACACTCTAATGTACTTGTCCTCTTGCTCAGTTGTGCACCGGGGCCTCCCACTCTTTCTATTCTGGTTAGAGCCAGTTTGCGCTGTTCTGTGAAGGGTGTAGTACACAAAAAAAGATGAACGGAGCAAAGTACAGAGAGAGATCCTTGATGAAAACCTGCTCCAGAGCACTCAGGACCCCAGACTGGGGTGAAAGTTCCCCTTCCAACAGGACAACGACCCTAAGCACACAGCCAAGACAACGCAGGAGTAGCTTCGGGACAAGTCTCTGAATGTCCTTGAGTGGCGCAGCCAGAGCCCATACTTGAACCCGATTGAACATCTCTGGAGAGAACTGAAAATAGCTGTGCAGCGACGCTCCCCATCCAACCTGACAGAGCTTGAGAGGATCTGCAAAGAAGAATGGGAGAAACTCCCTAAATACAGGTGTGCCAAGCTTGTAGCGTCATACCCAAGAAGACTTGAGGCTGTAATTGCTGCCAAAGGTGCTTCAACAAAGTACTGAGTAAAGGGTCTGAATACTTATGCAAATGTGATGTTTCAGTTTTTTTATTTGTAATACATTTTCAAAAATGTCTAAAAAACAGTTTTTGCTTTGTGGGGGTAGTGTGTAGATTGAGGGTAAAAACAAATGTAATCCATTTCAGAATAAGTCTGTAAGGTAACAAAATGTGGAAAAAGTAAAGGGGTCTGAATACTTTCCGAATGCAACGTATAATATGATATATTACATGATTTCATTAAATCCTGGAATTGGTCTGAGCTGGTGTTGCTTGTTTTATAAAGCAATCTACAGCCGTGTCTGTTGCTCTACCCCCTTGAGGGGCCGCCTGGCCTGGGACTTGCAACTGCTGCTGGTTGGCTGCTGGTGGGGGCCTTTCCTTTTTGATTGACGTGTAGCCTAGCATGTTTGTTGTATAAGCTCAACATCGCCAGGTCATGTCTAGCTAGCTAAGTTACAGTACAGTCAGGTTAAACATTTATAGAAAGTACAAGTCAGATGCGCTAAAACGCAAGGAGCGACAGAATAAGAAAAGTTTAATTTCATCCTGTGTTCCACCTACTTTTCGTCATTGTCCAATCCAACCACTGCTAGCTCTAGCCTGACATTGGCTAATGAGGCGGGTGTTGATAGAAGCATGGCCTCGCGCCCGTGGCAATGAAAAAAACCCAAAATAAACTGTTCGAACAAGGACGTGTATGTGCACTACTTCGCACACACCATACATTTATTTCTAATGGATGCTGCATGTTCCTTGTGTAGAACTAAATTATTTTGGGGTACACTGGAGACCCTGTACTGCTTTCTGACTTCTAAATCAAATCACATTTTATTTGTCACATACACATGGTTAGCAGATGTTAATGCGAGTGTAGCGAAATGCTTGTGCTTCTAGTTCCGACAATGCAGTAATAACCAACGAGTAATCTAACCTAACAATTCCACAACTAATGCCTTATACACACAAGTGTAAAGGGATAAAGAATATGTACATAAAGATATATGAATGAGTGATGGTACAGTATATACATATGAGATGAGTAATGTAGGGTATGTAAACATAAAAGTGCATAGTTTAAAGTGGCTAGTGATACATGTATTACATAAAGATGGCAAGATGCAGTAGATGATAATATAATGTATATGTATATACTGTACTCTAAGTGGCTAGTGATACATTTTTGATCAATTTCCATCAATTTCCATTATTAAAGTGAGCTGGAGTTGAGTCAGTATGTTGGCAGCAGCCACTCGATGTTAGTGGTGGCTGTTTAACAGTCTGATGGCCTTGAGATAGAAGCTGTTTTTCAGTCTCTCGGTCCCTGCTTTGATGCACCTGTACTGACCTCGCCTTCTGGATGATAGCGGGGTGAACAGGCAGTGGCTCGGGTGGTTGTTGTCCTTGATGATCTTTATGGCCTTCCTGTGACATCGGGTGGTGTAGGTGTCCTGGAGGGCAGGTAGTTTGCCCCCAGTGATGCGTTGTGCAGACCTCACTACCCTCTGGAGAGCCTTACGGTTGTGGGCGGAGCAGTTGACGTACCAGGTGGTGATACAGCCCGACAGGATGCTCTCGATTGTGCATCTGTAGAAGTTTGTGAGTGCTTTTGGTGACAAGCCGAATTTCTTCAGCCTCCTGAGGTTGAAGAGGCGCTGTTGCGCCTTCTTCACAACGCTGTCTGTGTGGGTGGACCAATTCAGTTTGTCCGTGATGTGTACGCCGAGGAACTTAAAACGTACTACCCTCTCCACTACTGTCCCGTCGATGTGGATAGGGGGGTGCTCCCTCTGCTGTTTCCTGAAGTCCACAATCATCTCCTTTGTTTTGTTGACGTTGAGTGTGAGGTTATTTTCCTGACACCACACTCCGAGGGCCCTTCCAAGGTTTAAAATACTGGAGAAGGAACAGGAAAACATGCAGCTGGATCTCTCGCTGCTCTCAAGCTGAAGAGCCTACTGGCCACAAGGTGGGCCTCCAGGAAACAGGCCACAGAAGCGGTTATACAGAGCCTGCATGCGATCCTTGAACTCTGCTCTGAATAAATCACCATAACCATACTACACCAAATACTGCCTCTAAAGCTGATGACCTGCTCTCAAAGACCAGCACATTTGAGTTTAAATTCACGTTGGTGTTTTGGAACAGTTTACTAAAGAAGACGTACATCCTTCTCATCAGCAGTGCCATCAGCAGTGCCAGTGCCATCAGCAGTGCCAGTGCCATCAGCAGTGCCAGTGCCATCAGCAGTGCCAGTGCCATCAGCAGTGCCATCAGCAGTGCCAGTGCCATCAGCACTGCCATCAGCAGTGCCATCAGCAGTGCCAGTGCCATCAGCAGTGCCAGTGCCATCAGCAGTGCCAGTGCCATGAGCAGTGCCAGTGCCATGAGCAGTGCCATCAGCAGTGCCAAGCAAAGTTTCAGCCGCCTGAAGCTCATCAAGAGATATTTGCGTGCATACATGAATAAGTCCAGACTATCCAACCTCACATTGCTTTGTAGTGAGTGGGACATAGTGCCTTAAGTGGGACATAGTGACTAAGAAAGTATTCACACCCCTTGACTTTTCCCACATTTTGTTGTGTTACAGCCTGAATTTAAAATTCATTACATTTAGATGGCCTACACACAATACCCCATAATGTCAAAGTGGAGTTATGTTTTCGAAATGTTTACAAATTACAATGAATATCCCTTTGAGCATGGTAAAGTTATTAACTGAGGATGGATCAACAACATTGTAGTTACTCCACAATACTAACCTAATTGACAGAGTGAAGGAAGGAAGCCTGTACAGAATAAAAATATTCCAAAACATGCATCCTGTTTGCAACAAGGCACTAAAGGAATACTACAACAAATGTGGCAAAGCAATTAACTTTTTGTCTTGAATACAAAGTTATATTTGGGGCCAATATAACAAACGTTCCATATTTTTAAGTATAGTGGTGGCTGCATCATGTTATGGGTATGCTTGTAATCGTTAAGGACTGGGGAGTTTTTCAGGATAAAAAAGAAACTAAATAGTGTCCACAGCAAAATCCTAGAGGAAAACCTGGTTCAGTCTGCTTTCCACCAGACACTGGGAGATGAATTCACCTTTCAGCAGGACAATAACCTAAAACACAAGGCAAAATCTACACTGGAGTTGCTTACCAAGACGACAGTGAATGTTCCTGAGTGACCGAAGTACAGTTGACTTAAATCTACTTGAACATCTATGGCAAGACCTGAAAATGGCTGTCTAAGCAATGTTTAGCAATCAATTTGACAAAGCTTGAAGAATTTTTAAAAGAATAGTGAGCAAATGTTGCACAATAAAAGGTGTGGAAAGCTCTTAGACTTACCCAGAAAGACTCACAGCTGTAATCGCTGCCAACGGTGCTTCTACAAAGTATTGTCTCAGGGGTGTGAATACTTATGCAAATTATATATTTCTGTAATTCATTTTTCAATAAATTTGAAAAAATAAATAAAACATGTTTTCACTTTGATTGTGGGGTATTGTGTGTAGATGGGTGAGGGAAAAGATCTATTTAATCCATTTTGAATTCAGGGTTATTATTATTATATATTTAATTCAGGCAAAATGTGGAATAACTCAAGGCACTGTAGAAGTGGTTGGCAAGTTTGCCAACATGAAGGAGAGGAGGTTGACGTTTTTAAAACGGGACACTGATTTGTAAATAGTTTGTTCAAGTGTTGGGATAAGTTTTTAGTTCTATTGAACGCATGATAATGGAATTTAAAAAATGGACTAGATTACATCAGACTACAGCATGGATATTTTGGCTGAGCAGTGACAACCTGGTGAGTGAAACATCCTTTTTTATTGGTCTTTGGTTAAGATGAAACATGTTATTACAGGCCCTCTTCTTGCTCATCAACTCTTGACACCTATATGCAGGCTGTGTGCGTGTGTGACACTGCCTGCCTCGTGTTGCTTACGATGTGCCTGTTTTGTAGTTGTGACCTCCGTGTCTACTTTATCTTTGAATGTAGGCCTATGTCTGCTAAACGAGAGCTTCATGCGTTGCGATGAATGGTTTTGATGATTCGCCGCTTTGGTGCTGCTGTCCATGGTGCTGATAACCTGCGGAGCTCTCCCGACCGCTGCGCTTTGTAGAGCGACGTGTGCTGAACTTGGTGCTGTAACATTGTATTGCGATTCACGGCCGACTGACAACCTGTTTTTTGATTTTTTTTGTGTCTGGCAAAGTGATACACTATCTGTATGTTTTATTGGAAATAGGCTTGCATGGCTCTATGTGATGATGGCCAATTTGTGTTTATGATAGCTGATATGGCCTCTCTTTTTTTACTTCTATGATTTGGTTAGAAGGGCCCCTTGAGAGCGCCCCGCCCCCTCTGTGCTGAGACTAGCTCCACGCCTGGTTCTGGTACAATAGATCCAAAATTCATACAACTACTGTACATAAAATATATATATTAATTCATACAACTACTGTACATAAAATATATATATTAATTCATACAACTACTGTACATAAAATATATATATTAATTCATACAACTACTGTACATAAAATATATATATTAATTCATACAACTACTGTACATAAAATATATATATTAATTCATACAACTACTGTACATAAAATATATATATTAAGCAAGGAGGCTAAAGCAACAGATCAGAACATTTATCTGAAAATGTTCCTAAACATAGTTCTTCACATTTTAAGCGCAGCAATGTACCCACAGCAGTAGGCTATGCGCAAATGTGCACAACATGTACTGGCCTTTCTCTCAGCTTGTGTCCATTTGATCTGAACGGACCGTGCCTCGAGTATGTCAACAGAATCAAGCCTTTAGACGTTAATGTTAACTATCCTACATTATACTTGTCAAACATGACTGGTGTTTAGCCTAAAGGGTGAATTCGGAAAGAGTGGATCATCATATAAACTGGCACAGCCTAATCCTTACGTATTTATTTCTTGGTCTGCATTTATTTCTTGGTCTGACATGAGAAAATCTAAACTATTGTTATGCCCTTGCAGAGAAAGTACACGATCAAAATCACATGACTTCATTGTTGTGACATCAGAGGGCGGCAGAGCAAATTTCAAACAGGAAGCTCACCCTGCAAAACACACAGTGACATAGCTTTCTTTCTGTTTTGATGTTGAGGTTATAAAATTGTCAAATATTGCACTGTACCAAATGTTGATTTAAATGTGCATATTATGTAGTACTGCATGAAAATACATTAAGAAGTTGCCAATATTATGTTTCAATTTTGTAATTCAGTCTTTTGTTATTGTCCCGCTTTACCAACCATAGCTAGCTAAAGTAGGACGGCATGGAGTAGCTAAAGTGGGACGGCATGGAGTAGCTAAAGTGGGACAGTCATAGGCTTTTCCAATGGAGGAAAGATATCAAGTTTACATTAGGGTCCCCCTGTACTGGTTAGGCAGGGCTCTGGTTATTGTAGTACTATATCCTGTTCATTTTTTTTGTAGTATTGTTAATTGAGTTTATTCATTTTGGAAACTAGGACACCATTATTATAGTCCTAATTGTACCCCAATGGGCTAATAGCCCAACACATGATGCATTTCATGAATCTACACTTGTTTCATAATCACACAAAATGTTATTGTCATTGGGGTACAATTAGGACTATAATAATGGTGTCCCAGTTTATCTAAACCGCTGTCCAGGCTATCAAATGCGAGAAAAACATTTTTATTTGACTCAGTGTAGACAAAATGGGTGTGTCATGCATCCTGTTATTATATCAACAAAGAAAATGTGTGTGTGATTTTAGAAACATCTTGAGGATTTCAGAAATGTATCATGTGTTGGGCTTATATGTTGGATAGATGTCGAAAGACGGAAAATGCAATTAGTGTCCCACTTCCTCCTCGTACATTTTTTGTCTAGTTTTCTGGCGTTGTGAGCGGGGTTTTGAGTAGTCGTTGTTTTGTTACATTTTAGGTAAACCTGGCAACCCTGCTAAACTGGTAGACTGCAGAAAAAACACCAGAATTACCTGTCAAGCAAAAACAAAGCCACTTCGGCATCTGTAGGCATAGATTTCTCCTCCTTGAGGTTCCTCCATCTGGTAAAAGCTTCTCCGATATTAATCCGATTTCTGGATTTGTCCTTTAATTTTCTCCACTCAGAATCTCGATCGGGTTTCTTCTTAAGTGGTAAAAAGGGTGTAAAGATGATATTATTATTGGCCATGATTGGGCGCAATAGTGGCACTATTTAAAACTAAATCGAATGTATTAGGGACGGGTGTAACGTTGGCTTTCCTTACAAATCTCTGCGTTCCACCATTGTTTCCACCGCGGAAATGACCTAATATTTACGTCTTCCCGGGCCCCCTTTCTTCAGTAGGGTTTAAGGGCGGTTGGCATCCAAACAGCGCATTACCGCCGCCTACTGTGCTGGAGTGTGGGCCAGAGACAGAAAGGAACTAAATCCTACCTGCCAGCCCTGTTTCTCTTGGGACACTGTCTGAATCCAAAATTCCCCCCTTCCCTCGCCCCTCCATTTGCGAGTTCACACGTGCCTCCGACATTTATATAAGTGTCCCAAAACTGAGGGAGTGAAAATTATAGTTTCAAAATACTGGCAGTACTTACACCTTCCTGATGGATGCTGTATTGACCAAGCAGGCAATGGGAGACAACTGTGTAGGGTGCAAATATTAGGGGGTTTATTTTCCCAAACTTGAAATTGTTTACAAAGAGAAGACAAAAACCATAGTGCATAAAAAGTACTTAAAAGGTCTGTAAATGAATGAAAGTAAAAGTGTTCTAACAACTCAAACATAGATAAATGTATAACTGAGGTCTACACAGCAGAACCAACTTCTTCAATGTTTATTAGCAGACTAGTTTCAATGTCACATGCACAATGAAATGTCTTTCTTGCAAGCTCTAACCCCAACAATGCAGTAGTCAATAACAAATGTAATACTGAATATAACAAGGTAGAACAAAAACATGAGAAATAAGAACACGAAAAAGTAAGCAAGCAGTTCCAGTACCATATTTACAATGTGCAGGGTGTGTTGTTATGCGTTAATAACATTTAGACTACGTTACCCAGCAGGCTATGCTGGCGCGGGAGAGGGTTAAAGAATGCCTTGCATGGCTAAACATGGAGTTTTCTAGCTGAAGTATATGTTCATTAAAATGAGTTAAACCTACGCCCCGGTTTGTCATTATATAAGGAACAAACATAACATGGTGTCAGATTGGTAGTCGCTATGACGAGACAGAGAAAAGAAAGGAGTAACTCTGCAAATTTCTGCGACGAAAATTGAACATTCTACCACAAGTCAAGTGACGTGAGGAGTCGAAGATGCTAGCTTGCAAGAGCGAGGACAACGAGCCGCAGCAGCGAGAGCGACAGCAGCGAGAGCGAGGCTGCATTGGAATCTGTTGACGAGCAAGTTGATGAGCAACATACTGTGAAGTAAGAGAAATTGACACTGTTCCTGTTCTCCGTCATGGATAGGCGTAGTCCTCCTACTCCTATGCAGTTAACAGGCAATTTAGCTGACAATTGGAAACGTTTCAAGCAGAGATTCAATATCTACCTAGCAGCCAGTGGTGCAGGGGGAGATGATGACAAATTGAAAGCTTCCATTTTTCTGCATGTTATTGGAGAGGATGCATTGGACATTTACAATAGCTTTCAGCAAGACGAGGCAAACTTGACATTGACTGTGCTAATGGCTAAATTTGAGGAGTACTTTGTACCAAGCCAGAACGTCACGTTTGAGAGATACAAGTTTTTCTCTCATGATCAGAAACAGGGAGTCAGTTTTGACCAGTATTTGGCTGAGCTGAACACACTGAGCAAAACGTGTGAATTTGAAAACCTGAAAGACCCACTAGTGAAAGACAGGATAGTCTGTGGCATACTTGATAATGGACTCAAGGAGAGATTGCTGCGTGAGCAAGATTTAACTTTGGATAAAGCAGTGAATGTGTCGAGCAGCTGAAACCACCAGAGCACAAGCTAAAGAGCTGTGCAGGGATGAGACGTCAGTGCATGCAATAAAAAGAGAGGTCTACCACAAGACAATCCACATGATCTTCGAGCACATTCCAGGAGTGGAGACTATGATGGATAACATCATCGTCTGGGGGTCCACAAAAGAAGAACACGATGCGAGAGTGAGACAAATGCTGGACCTGACACGGAAAGTCAACCTAAAACTAAACAAGGACAAATGCGAGTTTGGTGTGAAAACACTTACATTCGTGGGAGATGTACTTTCAGAGGACGGCGTCAAACCAGACCCGAGGAAAACATCAGCCATCAACAACATGGAGCGCCCGAAGAACAAGGACGATGTGAGACGCTTCATGGGCATGATCACCTACCTTGCAAAGTTCATACCTCAACTGTCAGCACAGTCCGCCCCACTCAGATGTCTTCTGGAACAGCACCATGAATGGGAATGGTCCCATGAACAGGAAAACTGCTTCAAAAACCTAAAGAAGACATTCACAGAAGAGCCAGTGCTCAGGTTCTATGATCCAGAGAAAAGCACAAGGATTTCTGCAGACGCGTCACAGTTTGGCCTGGGAGCAGTTCTTCTGCAACAGCATGACGACACATGGCAACCCGTCGCTTATGCGTCCAGAGCCTTGACAGGCGCAGAGACAAGGTATGCACAAATAGAGAAAGAACTACTGGCAAGCACATACGCTTGCGAAAGGTTTCACCAATACGTCTACGGACGAGACTTCGAAATAGAAACCGACCACAAACCATTGGTGTCAATCATGTCTAAGCCACTGAATGATTGTCCAATGAGAATCCAGAGAATGTTGATCAGACTGCAAAAGTATGATGTGAAGATGATCTATACCACGGGAAAGTTCATGTTCGCCGCCGACACTCTTTGTCGAGCAGTCGACAAGGAGAGCTTCGACACACAGAAAAACACAGATTCAGGCCTACGTCGACATGATCGTAGCATCACTTCCTGTGTCTTCTGAGAGAATGGAGCAGATCAAAAGAGAGACCGCAGCTGACCAAACAATGACAGAGTTGAAAGAAACAACACTGATAGGATGGCCTGCACAGAAAAACAACTGTCCAAGGAGAATACAGGACTACTGGATGTGCAGAGCAGAGCTCACCGTCGTGGATGACATAGTGTTCAAAGGCAATAAGATTGTCATTCCCATAACACTACGCAAAGAAATGCTACAGAAAATACACGAGGGCCACTTGGGTGAGGAAAAATGCAAACGACGAGCACGAGAAGTAATGTACTGGCCAAGAATGAACCAGGAAATCAGCCAGACCACTGCTTCATGTGAACTGTGTTTGACCTACAGGCCAAAGCAGCAAGCAGAGCCGCTAATGCCTCATCCAGTACCCAACAGACCCTACTACAAAGTTGGAGTTGACCTTTTTGACTGCAATGGCAAAAGTCACATTGTTGTTACTGACTACTACTCAAACTACCCTGAAGTAGCAACACTGCCAACTACCTCCAGCAAAGCTGTAATCACCTACCTGAAATCAGTCTTTGCAAGACATGGGGTTGCGTCTGAACTGTACACGGACAATGGCCCACAGTTTTCAAGTTCCGAATTCCGATCTTTCGCTGACGACTGGGGATTCCGACACAACACCTCCAGCCCCAACTACCCAAGGTAGCAGAGAGTTCAGTCAAAATTGTCAAAGGTCTGATGAAAAAGGCACATGATGGAAAGGAGGATTTCCTTAAAAATCTGATGATCTACCGCAGCGCACCGCTGCAGAACAGACTTTCACCTGCACAAATGTTGATGGGACGTCGCATCAGAACCAACCTACTGTTAGGAATTTTGTTAATAAATAGTTAAAACAAATTCTAGCTTTAGATAAAACTATAACTAATTGAACTCTGCATGCCTGGTGAAAAGAGATTTGTGTTGTGGGTTATAAAATAAGCAGAAAGGGTCATTAAACTATGGTTGAACTGACCCAACTTAGCCCTAAGATGTTTAGATAAGGCTGTGGGTAACTTTTTAGGTCTTCAATTATCTTGAGTTGTCTGCTAAAGTGGTAATAAATTATAGTGAGCCTTCAGGATAATTGATTATATTGTGTGTCATGTGTGTGCGCTGTGAAGTTGGAATGAACTTTTGAACCTGTTTTCTATTTGTCAGGACAATGAGACTTATTCTGTAACCTATGACGTCATATCTTGTATATAAACCTGTTGTTTATGATCAAATGGTAGCGTGCTCCGAGAATAAACACTATTATCTAATTTTAATAAGACTGTATCCTGTCTATTTTATGTTAATAAGTATCTTACAAATTCTTATAAATAGACAGATTGAATTTAATTAATGAGTATATTAGAGGAATTATTTAATTCCACTAACACCTACCCATCCATGAGGACTTGCTAACACCCAGAGGTGCTCACAACGTCAAACTCGCAAAGAAAAAACAGAAAGAAAAACAGCGACACGACAAAAGTGCAAGACACTTACCTGAACTGAAACCTGGAGATCATGTACGACTCCGAGACATCACTACAGGAACCTGGATGCAGCAAGGGTGTGTGCAGAGAGAAGTTGCACCGCGATCCTATGAGATCCAAACAGAGCATGGATCACAACTGAGACGAAACAGAGTGGATCTAAGGCTTCAGCCATTCACTCAAGGGACTGAGGATCATCAGGAGGATACTGCTGAAGTGTCAAATGCCTTTAGAAATGGACAATTCAGTCAGAACACCCTGACTGACAATGAACACCAAAAAGGACTGTCAGAGCCCCTGAAAGGCTTATTGAGAATTGCAAAAACATTTTTTTTTACAAAAATACAAAAAAGGGGCACCTGGACTGAATGTTTTGTTAATGTGAAAATAAATAGAGCCACAATAGAGTATTGTTGGACAGACTATATTTAGTTGAAAAAAATATATATTATTATTTTTTTTTAAATAATAAAAAAATTGGGGGGAAAGAAATGTGTGTTATTGAAAATTGCATGTTATGCAGGTTGAGTAAACAAATGTGATGTGACGTGTAGTTACATAGAAAAGTAGTTTTCTTTTAAAGGAAAGAAGATGTGTTATGTGTTAATAACATTTAGACTACGTTACCCAGCAGGCTATGCTGGCGCGGGAGAGGGTTAAAGAATGCCTTGCATTGCTAAACATGGAGTTTTCTAGCTGAAGTATATGTTCATTAAAAGTAGTTAAACCTACTCCCCGGTTTGTCATTATATAAGGAACAAACATAACACAGGGATACAGTAGTGATAGGTAGATGTGTATAGGGTTAAGGTGACAAGGTATCAGGATATAAGAAACAGTCGCAGCAGCGCATATGATGATTGTACTGTATGTGAGCGGGTGTGCGTAGTCAGTATAAATGTATATGCATATTATGTGTGTGTGTGTGAGTGAATGGAATGAGTGAGTGTGTAGGGCCCTCTGAGTGTGCAAAAATCAAATACAAGGGACAACTCAGTCTGTGTAGCCATTTAGTTAGCTATTTAGCAGTCTTATGGCTTGGGGATAGAAGCTATTCAGGAGCCTGTTGGTGTCAGACTTGATGCACCGGCACAGCTTGCCATGTGGAAACAGAGAGAACAGTCTATGACTTGGGTGGCTGTAGTCTAACCTATAAGGTGTATTGCCACCACCTACTGTGCGGGGTAGTAAAGTATCCCCCAAAAACGTTTTGGATTAAAATATTCATACTAACTACCAAAAACAAAATTAACACTATTTCTTCTGTTAAAATCACAGTCAAAATCTGATCCCTACACAGGCTCAGGAGCCTGGGAGGGCCGTACTTCTTCCGTCTTTCAGGCCCAGAACCTTTTCTGCCACAGCCACAATGATGTCCAATTTCCTGATTTATTTGACACTTGAAACTCCAAGAGTTAGTTGAGCACACAGAATATAAAAGAGAATGGCCAGTTCCAAATATGAGGTAGGTAGGCTACAAAGATACACATTAAAAAATCAAGGATCTATTCCCAACATTTTTTGCAGAAACATGATTTTAAGCATAAATATCATTAACGTAATTACTTTTAAATATATGCATTTTAAATAGAAAACTCTAGCATATCATGTTAAACTGGGGAAATCCAGTTAAATGATATGCTACCGACGCCCCTCTATTTCAGGATAATCGGAAGGTCCAATTAGCAGCAGGCCCTCTAACAAGCTGGCCACAATGCTGCAGATAAGGCACCAGAAACGTGCTGCAAAATCTCAAATGGTAAAACGCATCAATAATTATTAGATTAAGATGTCACAAATATAAATCTAAGGGTGTGCACTTAACTTAGAATTAGTGTATGCAACAATTCAATAAAGGTGTATCTTTGATATTTAAAATGAAAACCATGTGGTCATTATTTGATTGGACACTAAATGTCTGGTGCAAATAATGTTAAAGTGCAAAGGATAGGGAGATTTAGCTATGGCTACATGTGGGCGTCACAGACACCTTCCTAATAGTGCAAATGCTTTTTTTTAGGCTGGATCATGTTGTTGAATTGTATGTTTTAATTCTGTAATGTATAGATTGTTGCTGCCTTCTTGGCCAGGTCTCCCTTGAAAAAAAGAGACTCTGGGTCTCAATGGGCTTTTCCTGGTTAAATAAAGCTGAAATAAAAAAATAAAACAAGCAGCATTCGCCACTCCGTTTAGCTAACGGAATTGCTGCAGATCCGATTTTTCTGGAACCCTCTTCCCGACAGCTAAAGGTCCCGAAGCTTCTGTGCATGTGTGGGATTCTCTACTTTATGTACAGACTGTTAATGGTATGGGCAAGTATGAGCTACGGACAAACGAAAAAATTGCATTTTATCGATGGCAATTTGAATGCACTGATGATGAGATACTGTGATGAATGAGGCAGGTAGCCTAGTGGTTAGAGCGTTGGACTAGTAACTGAAAGGGTGCAAGATCGAATCCCTGAGCTGACAAGGTAAAAATCTGTCGTTCTGCCCCTGAACAAGGCAGTTAACCCACTGTTCCTAGGCTGTCATTGAAAATAAGAATTTGTTCTTAACTGACTTGCTTGGTTAAATAAAGGTTTTTAAAAAAGCCCCATTGTTGTGCCATTCATCCGCCACCATCACCTCATGTTTCAGCATGATAATGCACAGCCCAATGTTGCAAGGATCTGTACACAATTTCTGGAAGCTGAAAATGTCCCTGTTTTTCCATGGCCTGCATACTCACCAGACATGTCACCCGTTTGATTATGTTTGGGATGCTCTGGATCGATATGTATGACAGCGCGTTCCAGTTACCGCCAATATCCAGCAACTTCGCACAGCCATTCAAGAGGAGTGGAACAGGCCACAATCAACAGCCTGATCAACTCTATGCGAAGGAGATGTGTCGCGCTGCATGAGGAAAATGGTGGTCACACCAGATACTCACTGTTTTTCTGATCCACACCCCTACCTTTTAAAGGTATGTGACCATCAGATGCAAGTCTGTATTTTCAGTCATGTGAAATCCATATATTAGGGCCTAATTCATTTCAATTTGCTGATTTCCTTATGAAATCATATTTTTGCCAATGCAAGTCAGTTAAGAACAAATTCTTATTTACAATGACGGCCTACCGGAGAACAATGCCTTGTTCAGGGGCAATACTCGAAACTAAAGCCTGGTTTAGACAGATGGGTGCTGTGTTTAGATGAGTTTCGCTTGGATCCCAACCCATAGGGCCCGCAAACTCAACTCTGGACCTCAATCAGGGACAGATGTAGACCTGGGAAACCAGGTGGGTGCAATTCATTATCAGGTAGAACAGAACTAGCAGGTTCCAGACCTTGTAGAGTGAGAGTTGAATACCCCTGCCATAGGGGGTGGAAGGGAATAATTAGGTATATGTGCTAGCTAAACAGGCCCTTAGAGAGGTAGTGGATGTGGCGGTGCCAATAGGCGAGGCTAAGGGAATGATTTGGAGTAGTGGAACAGAGACGCTAAAGGCAGGCATCTATTCTAAGTAAAGAGGAAAGTCGGGGAGGGGAGGAAGAGACAGATGAGGCCATTTTTACAAGGCTAGGACACAGACGGCTGAATACGTCATGACTATTTTATAGCCTTTATTTAACCAGGTAGGCAAGTTGAGAACAAGTTCTCATTTACAATTGCGACTTGGCCAAGATAAAGCAAAGCAGTTCGACACATACAACAACACAGAGTTACACATGGAGTAAAACAAACATACAATCAATAATACAGTAGAAAAATAAGTCTATATACAATGTGAGCAAATGAGGTGAGATAAGGGAGGTAAAGGCAAAAAAAGGCCATGGTGGCGAAGTAAATACAATATAGCAAGTAAAACACTGGAATGGTAGATTTGCAGTGGAAGAATGTGCCAAGTAGAAATAGAAATAATCGGGTGCAAAGGAGCAAAATAAATAAATACAGTAGGGGAAGAGGTAGTTGTTTGGGCTAAATTATAGATGGGCTATGTACAGGTGCAGTAATCTGTGAGCTGCTCTGACAGCTGGTGCTTAACTTATTTGGGGTAGGGGGCAGTATTTTCACGTCCGGATGAAAAGCGTGCCCAGAGTAAACGGCCTGCTACTCAGCCATAAAAGCTAGAATATGCATATTATTAGTAGAGTTGGATAGAAAACACTCTGAAGTTTCTAAAACTGTTTGAATGATGTCTGTGAGTATAACAGAACTCATATGGCAGGCAACAACCTGAGAAAAAATCCAACCAGGAGGTGGGAAATCTGAGGTTGGTCGATTTTCAACTCAGCCCCTATTGAAGATACAGTGGGATATTGGTCATGTTGAACTTCCTAAGGCTTCCACTAGATGTCAACAGTCTTTAGAGCCTTGTCTGATGCTTCTACTGTGAAGTGGGGCCGAATGAGAGGGGATTGAGTAAGGTCTACCATGAGCTGAACATGCGCTGACCATGCGCGTTCATGTGAGAGCGAGCTCTGTTCCATCGCACTTCTGAAGACAAAGGAATTCTCCGGTTGGAACATTATTGAAGAATTATGTTAAAAACATCCTAAAGATTGATTCAATACTTTGTTTGTCTTGTTTCTACGGACTGTAATATAACTTTTTAAACTTTTCGTACGTACTTTCCGCTGGACTTGCACGCGCGTCGTGAGTTTGGAAAGTGTACTGAACGCAAGAACAACAAGGAGGAATTTGGACATAAATTATGGACATTATCGAACAAAACAAACATTTATTGTCGAACTGGGATTCCTGGGAGTGCATTCTGATGAAGATCATCAAAGGTAAGTGAATGTTTCTAATGTTATTTCTGACTTCTGTTGACTGCACAATATGGCGGATATCTTTTTGTCTTGATTGGGCTCGGAGCGCCGACCTCAGGTTATTGCATGGTTTGCTATTTCCGTAAAGCTTTTTTGAAATCTGACACAGCGGTTGCATTAAGGAGAAGTGCATCTAAAGTTCCATGCATAACACTTGTATTATCATCAACATTTATAATGAGTATTTCTGTAAATTGATGTGGCTCTGCAAAATCACCGGATGTTTTGGAACTACTGAACGTAACGCGTCAATGTAAACTCAGATTTTTGGATATAAATATGAACTTCACCGAACAAAACATGCATGTATTGTGTAACATATAGTCCTATGAGTGTCATCTGATGAAGATCATCAAAGGTTAGTGATTCATTTTATATATATTTCTGCTTTTTGTGAATCCTCTTTGGCTGGAAAAAATGGCTGTTATTCTGTGAATAGGCACTCACCAAACATAATCGTTTGGTTTGCTTTCGTCGTAAAGCCTTTTTGAAATCGTACACTGTGGCTGGATTTACAACAAGTGTATCTTTAAAATGGTTTAAAATACATGTATGTTTGAGGAATTTTAATTATGGGATTTCTGTTGTTTTGAATTTGTCGCCCTGCAGTTTCACTGGCTGTTGACGAGGTGGGATGCTACCGTCCCACGTACCCTAGAGAGGTTAAAGCTAGTGAGGGAGATAAGTGTTTCCAGTTTCAGAGATGTTTGTAGTTCGTTCCAGTCATTGGCAGCAGAGAACTGGAAGGAGGAGGAAATTGGCTTTGGGGGTGACCAGAGAGCTGGAGCGCGTGCTACAGATGGGTGCTGCTATGGTGACCAGCGAGCTGAGATAAGGGGGGACTTTACCTAGCAGGGTCTTGTAGATGACCTGGAGCCAGTGGGTTTGGCGACGAGTATGAAGCGAGGGCCAGCCAACGAGAGCGTACAGGTCGCAGTGGTGGGTAGTATATGGGGCTTTGGTGACAAAACAGATGGCGATGTGATAGACTGCATCCAATTTATTGAGTAGGGTGTTGGAGGCTATTTTGTAAATGACATTGCCGAAGTCGAGGATCGGTAGGATGGTCAGTTTTACGAGGGTATGTTTGGCAGCATGAGTGAAGGATGCTTTGTTGCGAAATAGGAAGCCAATTCTAGATTTAACTTTGGATTGGAGATGTTTAATGTGAGTCTGGAAGGAGAGTTTACAGTCTAACCAGACACCTAGGTATTTGTAGTTGTCCACATATTCTAAGTCAGAACCGTCCAGAGTAGTGATGCTGGACGGGCGGGCAGGTGCAGGCAGCGATCGGTTGAAGAACATGCATTTAGTTTTACTTGTATTTAAGAGCAGTTGGAAGCCACGGAAGGAGAGTTGTATGGCATTGAAGCTCGTCTGGAGGGTTGTTAACACAGTGTCCAAAGAAGGGCCAGAAGTATACAGAATGGTGTCGTCTGCGTAGAGGTGGATCAGAGACTCACCAGCAGCAAGAGTGACATCATTGATGTATACAGAGAAGAGAGTCGGCCCAAGAATTGAACCCTGTGGCACCCCCATAGAGACTGCCAGAGGCCCGGACAACAGGCCCTCCGATTTGACACACTGAACTCTATCAGAGAAGTAGTTGGTGAACCAGGCGAGGCAATCATTTGAGAAACCAAGGCTATTGAGTCTGCCGATGAGGATGTGGTGATTGACAGAGTCGAAAGCCTTGGCCAGGTCAATGAATACGGCTGCACAGTATTGTTTCTTATCGATGGCAGTTAAGATATAGTTTAGGACCTTGAGCGTGGCTGAGGTGCACCCATGACCAGCCCTGAAACCAGATTGCATAGCGGAGAAGGTGCGGTGGGATTCAAAATGGTCGGTAATCTGTTTGTTGACTTGGCGTTCGAAGACCTTAGAAAGGCAGGGTAGGATAGATATGTCTGTAGCAGTTTGGGTCAAGAGTGTCCCCCCCTTTGAAGAGGGGGATGACCGCAGCTGCTTTCCAATCTTTGGGAATCTCAGACGACACGAAAGAGAGGTTGAACAGGCTAGAAATAGGGGTTGCAACAATTTTGGCAGATAATTTTCGAAAGAAAGGGTCCAGATTGTCTAGCCCGGCTGATTTGTAGGGGTCCAGATTTTGCAGCTCTTTCAGAACATCAGCTGACTGGATTTGGGAAAAGGAGAAATGGGGAAGGCTTGGGCGAGTTGCTGTGGGGTTGCAGGGCTGTTGACCGGGGTAGGGGTAGCCAGGTGGAAAGCATGGCCAGCCGTAGAAAAATGCTTATTGAAATTCTCAATTATAGTGGATTTATCGGTGGTGACAGAGTTTCCTATCCTCAGTGCAGTGGGCAGCTGGGAGGAGGTGTTCTTATTCTCCATGGACTTTAGTGTCCCAGAACTTTTTTGAGTTTGTGTTGCAGGAAGCAAATTTCTGCTTGAAAAAGCTAGCCTTGGCTTTTCTAACTGCCTGTGTATATTGGTTTCTAACTTCCCTGAAAAGTTGCATATCACGTGGGCTGTTCGATGCTAATGCAGAACGCCACAGGATGTTTTTGTGTTGGTTAAGGGCAGTCAGGTCTGGAGAGAACCAAGGGCTATATCTGTTCCTGGTTCTAAATTTCTTGAATGGGGCATGCTTATTTAAGATGGTGAAAAAAATAACCAGGCATCCTCTACTGATGGGATGAGGTCAATATCCTTCCAGGATACCCGGGCCAGGTCGATTAGAAAGGCCTGCTCGCTGAAGTGTTTCAGGGAGCGTTTGACAGTGATGAGTGGAAGTCGTTTGACCGCTGACCCATTATGGATGCAGGCAATGAGGCAGTGATCGCTGAGATTTTGGTTGAAAACAGCAGAGATGTATTTAGAGGGCAAGTTGGTTAGGATGATATCTATGAGGGTGCCCGTGTTTATGGCTTTGGGGTGGTACCTAGTAGGTTCATTGATCATTTGTGTGAGATTGAGGGCATCAAGCTTAGATTGTAGGATGGCTGGGGTGTTAAGCATGTCCCAGTTTAGGTCACCTAACAGCACGAGCTCTGAAGATAGATGGGGGGCAATCAGTTCACATATGGTGTCCAGAGCACAGCTGGGGCAAAGGGTGGTCTATAGCAGGCGGCAACGGTGAGAGACTTGTTTTTAGAGAGGTGGATTTTTAAAAGTAGAAATTCAAATTGTTTGGGTACAGACCTGGATAGTAGGACAGAACTCTGCAGACTAACTCTGCAGAAGATTGCAACACCGCCCCCTTTGGCCGTTCTATCTTGTCTGAAAATGTTGTAGTTAGGGATGGAGATTTCAGAGTTTTTGGTGGTCTTCCTAAGCCAGGATTCAGACAAGGCTAGGACATCCGGGTTGGCAGAGTGTGCTAAAGCAGTGAATAAAACAAACTTAGGGAGGAGGCTTCTAATGTTAACATGCATGAAACCAAGGCTATTATGGTTACAGAGGTCATCAAGAGAGCGCCCGGGGAATATGGGTGGAGCTAGGCACTGCAGGGCCTGGATTCACCTCTACATCACCAGAGGTACAGAGGAGGAGTAGGATAAGGGTACGGCTAAAAGCTATGAGAATTGGTCGTCTAGGACGTCCGGAACAGAGAGTAAAAGGAGCAGGTTTCTGGGGGCGATAAAATAGCTTCAAGGTATAATGTACAGACAAAGGTATGGTAGGATGTTAATACAGTGGAGGTAAACCTAGGCATTGAGTGATGATGAGAGAGATATTGTCTCTAGAAACATAATTGAAACCAGGTGATGTCATCGCATGTGTGGGTGGTGGAACTGAAAGGTTGGATAAGGTATAATGAACAGGGCTAGAGGCTCTACAGTGAAATAAGCCAATGAACACTAACCAGAACAGCAATGGACAAGGCATATTGACATTAAGGAGAGGCATGCTTAGCCGAGTGATCATAAGGGTCCAGTGAGTAGTGAGGTTGGTTGGGGTCACGGCGATTCAGACAGCTAGCCGGGCCATGGGTAGCAAACTGGCAGAAGATGGAGGTCTGTTTTTAGCCACCTCGTGCGTTTCCGTCGGTAGATTAGTGGGGTTCCGTGTGGTAGAGGGGACCAATCTAATTGGCAAAATACTTATAGTTATTGTGGCCCAAGAAAATTGTCCGATAGACCTATTCAGATAGCAGCCGATAAGACAGCTAACGATTAGCGGGCCGCAGATGGGCGTTCAGGTTACATCGCGAAAGAGGGGCCAGTTGGATAACTCCCTAGGGCAGATAACGTCGGTAGTCCAGTCGTGAAGGCCCGGTTAGATCAAAGTTAGATCAAAGCTTAAGCAATGTCTGCAAGATCACATAGTTATGGGATTGTACATAACCAATTATAATAGCATAACGTTACTGTAAGACAAAACACCACCTCATTTATGAGATTTTAGGATGATTGTGCGAATGGTTGCATTTCTCTCCTGCCGCCAAAACTCAACAGCGTTGTGCCAAAATGTGCTTTGAAATAAAACACAGGCAGGCCTACGCAAGTTAACACCATCTGCTCTAAAATTCACTCCCAGTACATCATTCAAAACAACACTGTACATAACTCAAAAGATCAATAAAAAAAATACAAAAATTTAATACACAAAGATGTGTTTAACAAACGTGCCAAATGTGATTTGGATCCTCAGCTCTGGGGAAGAGGCCAAAGGGGCGTGCCGAAACGAGGGTGGTTACCTTCGGATCCACAGCCTTTACCTATAAACAAATAACATTGTTATGAATTGATCCATTTTTGCAAATGTCTTGTCTTTTGAGTAGGCCAATTTACATTTCAATGAAGCCTGCAGAACCAATTTTACCTGTCCAAAACTAGACATGCTAAATCAACATAGCTCTTCAGCTACTGAATGGTAACTTGATAGTAGAATATGGTAGTTCGCTAGAATGACTGAAAGTTGAGGCTTACGCATTACCGGTCAAAGGAGAAAGCATGCAAGGCTTTTCCATGTTTGCTGTTCTCTCCACTGTGAAAAAAACACAACACCTATGTTTACTCTGGTCTGGCGGACTGCGACGTCAGATCAAAACAAAAGTGACTTAAGTAAACAATTTGGAGTAATGAGAAGGATTATGTTTTCAAATGCAAAACACGTGACTGTTTTTGTTCAAATAAATGCTCTGCTTCCCAATGAAAACTAGTTAGAACATTCTGCCATATTTTATGGAAAGGAGTTTCTGTTTCCAGTGATGGCCATGTCACCATAGAGTACAGAAACAGTGTAATTTTAAAGACAACGCCACATTTAATGAACAATGGCCAGGTTGTACCATACATTTGTGTATTAGTAAAAAAAAAAAAAAACCTCAAGGACGGGTGTCCCAGAAACAGATTATGCTTAGTCCTGCAATTGAAAGCATGTCCATTGAACTGCATTTTAGTCCAGGACTAGGTTCAATCAGATTCTGGGAATCTGGAACAGTTCAAAGTCAGAACTTGAGGATAACAAATTCTAGTGCCGGGAGATGTTTCCTGCTCTTAGTCTTGATTCATATTCACTAGGAACGAATCAGAATAAAACAGGCCAAAACAGAGAGGCACTACCTGAACTTTTCTTTTATGGTTGCAAAACGTTTTGGTGTGTACTAATGAATATATTCTTGGCCTTTCTGTCCACCCAGCTCTCCAACAGCAATGCCTAGCCTGTCCCGTAAGCCTCTGCTAGTGACTACCTCCTCTCCCTCAGTCTTTACCTCTACCCCCTTCACTACTCCCCATCTTCTCCTCCTCCTCCAGGTCATAGTCACTCTCTCGCTGCCTCTCCTCCTCTTCTTCAGGATCATCATCATCATTGCACTTTCTCCTCCACTCTCGTTGCTCCCTCTCCTCCAACCCACATCTCCCACTCAGTCCAGAAGGTTAGCTACCTGCTGCCGAGGCTTCCTCTGTCCAACCTCCCCTCCCTCCTGCCCAGTCCTGCCATCTGTTTCCCTCCTCCCCCCCTGTCCCCCAACTTCTGTGCCTCCATCAGGGTCCAGCCTGTCCAGCTTACCTTTTAAGTGAAACATCGGTGTCTGAGCGCAATTCCTTTACCATGGAATTGCTTGTATGCAAAAAATGTGAGGGCATCTCATATCAATTCCGAGGGAGGCACTAGTAACGTCTGCAATTTTCGTTTTGGCAATTTGTTTCAAGTGTAGTGTATAAATAAATAAATTAGCCAAATACTTTGTGGCACACATCAGTCAAATACTTTCTATAGAACAAACTTCACGTTTGATAAGCAACCGAAATTAATAATGAATGCGTGTTATATTAAACATAGAGGAGGGAGTAAAATGTAGGCAAGCAATAAACATTTCTGAACAACTACTAGTCGAATAAGACATGGGAGATGACGAATTTTGGCAAATAGATTTCTTTACAGACTAATACACTTAAAACCAGTGGTGGGCCGTCAGGGCCAGCAAGGCCTTCTCTGCTGGCCTAAACATCATCAGAATATATATATTTTTTAAATATATTTTCCCACAAATATGTATTAAATTATTCCCCAGAGTAAGAATTATACTCTTCATTTCATAGCTTTCCTCTTGGTTGCACTGCTTCCAGCCCCAGGTTGAGATTTGGAGGGCTGGTCTTTATGTTAGATCTTTTATCCAATCATATTCAGCCATCATGTGTTGCCAGGGGTCTAAAATCTGCCCTCAGGCCTTCAGAATCAACAGTGCGGGCGCTTGTAGCTTAAAGTGAATGGAAATGAAAATTTAGTGTCAACCAATCAGCTTTAGAGTTGGCTATTGTACGCCTGCTGGCTGGCTCCAGTGTTACACAGGAGCCAGCTAGCAGGCGTAGTGCGTGCACGTCTTTTGATTGGATTACCAATATTGAGAAGCAGGTCCTATGGGCAGGTCTATGCAGATCCTCAGAACTAGGAAACTGAACTTGATAAACGAATTAATTTGCGTATGACTAAGCTGTTTTTTCAACCCACAATGGCGGAAGGAGGAGAAGATATCGATTTGGTCGAGGATATAATTATAACGCCATTCTCAAGACGACGCCGATGCTACAAAGCCTGTCACAGGCGGGAAAGGGGTTCGTTCGCCACTTTCAAAGTTCCAACTACGAGCGCTATCAATGGCTCACAGGCTCCGAGAAGCACTGCAAACTGTACTGCTGGGAATGCCTATTATTTGCAAGTGATCGATTTGGTGTTTGGAGCCACACTGGCTTTGCAAACTTGAGTTGTCTAACCAAGGCAGCAACGAGACACCAAAGTACGGCTGGGCACTTACAAGCAATGGTGCTTTTGAAAACTTTTGGGGACACCCGAGTGGATCTACAGCTCAATGAACAATCGCGCAGGGCAACGGAGCTGCACAATGAAAAGGTGAAGAAAAATAGGGAAATATTGAAAAGACTCATTGATTGTGTCATGTTTTTGGGTAAACATGAACTTTCTTTTAGGGGACATGATGAAAGTGCTGACTCCACAAACAAAGGGAACTACGTGGAGCTTCTTTCTTTTCTTTCTGAAAGCAACACAGATTTACAATACCACCTGTCCACTAACAAAGTGTTCATTGGGACGTCCGGCAAAATACAAAATGACCTAATTTATGCTATTGCTGAAGTGATGGGAGAAGAGATCAAAATGGAGATTAAAAAAAGCTCCCTTTGTTGCTGTTATGGTGGACGAGACAACAGATGTGGGAAATGCAGCACAGCTCTCACTCGTCCTGCGTTATGTGACGGACACAGGAGTCAAGGAGCGATTTATCCGATTTGAAGATGTGACAAGCGGCAAGCGAGCTGATGACATTGCCGCTCTTATTTTCCGTTTCTTGGAGGAAAATGAATGTAGTCTGGATAAAGTTGTGGCACAGTGTTTTGATGGCGCAGCAGTCATGGCATCTGGACTCAATGGGGTGCAGGCTAAAGTTAAGGAGAGGGCACCGATGGCCTTATTCATTCACTGCTATGCACATCGACTAAATTTAGTACTGACTCAAGGAGCCTCAAATCTTAAAGAATGCAAGGTCTTCTTTGCCAACCTCAATGGCCTTGCAGCATTTTTCTCACGATCCCCTAAGCGCACGCAACTGCTGGATGACATCTGCAAGCGTCGTCTTCCTAAGGTTGCACCAACGAGGTGGCAATATACATCTAGATTGGTCAATGCAGTCTTTGAAAAGAGAGTTGCCCTAAAGGAGCTGTTTAACCACTTACTGGAACATCATGATGACCATGACGGGGATACTGTGCTTATGGCTGATGGATTTAATGCACGTTTGGATGATTTTGAGTTTTGTTTTTTGCTTGAAACATTCAATGGGATTTTTAATTATTCGGATGTGCTTTTTGGAATTCTACAGAAACAAACTTTGGATGTACAATTCTGCCTGACAAGGGTGAACGAGTTTTGTGACACAATTGAGCGAGAGAGGTGCAGGTTCAGTCAAATCTACGATGACACAGCGCGCATCTCAAGTTCACCCAACGCACGCAGAGGCCCAGCACAAGGAGACCCTCGCACATACTATCAACAACTCCACAGCAATATTCTGGACAACATTCTTTGCCAGATACGAAACAGGTTTCAAGACCACGAAAAATTAATGTTTCTCTCCCTCCTGGACCCCCGGCACTTTCAGACCTACCGGAAAAAATTCCCGCAAACAGCCTTCTCCAGCTTAACAGAGAGTCACGGAACACTGTTCGACCTATCCAAGCTAAAAACAGAACTGACTGTAATGTATGCTATGACTGATTTTGAAGGGAAAAGTCCCTCTGATCTCCTTGATTTCCTTAAGCAGAAAAATCTGAATGAGGACATGGGGCAACTTTACACATTGGCATGTGTGACAGTGACTATCCCTGTGTCCACGGCTTCTGTCGAGCGGTCATTCTCGGCCTTAAAGCGAATCAAAACGTATTCCAGAAATGCTACTGGACAGACTCGGCTTTCAGCATTAGCCTCCATGTCGATAGAAAAGGACTTATTTGTGGAACTAAAATGCACAGATAGACTGTACAACAGAGTCATTGAAGTCTTCTTGAGGAAAGAAAGGAGGAAGGATTTTGTGTTCAAATAATCAGTCTTTGGTGAGTAGGCATACAATGCATGTTATTTTTTATTAAATGTGTATGTATGTTTCGCATTTTATTTCGTTAATATTAAATACCCTATATATTAACAAAATATAATGGCAAATAGCCTATGTTGCAAATTATTTGTTTTCTTTCTTTTATTTTCAGTGAATAGTTATGTGTCTTTATCATCACGGTGAAACTGCTTTGGGTGCGACAATGCGCTGTTTAGTGAACACACTGTATTTATTTTTTGGGGGACTTAAAGCTCAAAGTTTGTGGACCAGAAATGGATAGAAGAAGAATATTAATATAACTCTGTTGCACTCGACTATGTTCTTGCCTATTAGTTGAACTGTACTGTATTGTACTCTTCCCCTGCAATTCTCTGAATAAAAATGTCAATTTCAAGGTGACGCAACGCCTGGTTATACTGCGTTTCTGTAATAAGAGGTGGATTAATTCGGGTGGGACTGTGTAGGACCTCACTGAAGGCCCAGGCCCCAGGCCCACGGCACGCTACTGCTTAAAACAAATAACCAAACCGAAAACTGCAGATATTACTAGTGCCTCCCCCGCGATCAAACCGCCATTAAAAAATATATAAACGCAGCCTAACGTGAACATTGACAGCTGCCTTCGGTCTCTGGTGGTGCAGGATTACTGAGATATAAAATTAACGGATGCTTCTGGGAGTCAGCCATGTTAACAGACGTCTAAATATAGGGATAGTTAAAGGACTCATTCAAAGATATTTATAACTAATCCCTTTCTCGCTGTCTTCTATGTCAAGGCGGTCCGCAAACAAACGTTTAAGTGCATGCCGCCACCTACTGTGCGGGAATGTAGGCACAGAGCAAGAGCTAGGTATTCTTCTTTGGGTTTTATGGCGAACTACACTCAAAAGGTGAAGTGTCGCCCTCAACTGGACTGGGGGTAAAAGAAATGACTAAATAAATACTCTAGCCAATGAGAGGGCAGATATGTGTGAGAACAACAAGCAGACTCCATTATAAAATTGTTTTTCTCCAAGTTTCCGAAATGCCACTTATCAGTAAATTCGTATCGACATAAACATGATGAAACTTCAATTCGATCAAATTAAACATTGTAGCAAATTAGAAATTTCATTTTATGTTTTTTTATTTATTTTTATGTAACCTTTATTTAACTGTTGACCAAATTCGACATTCTTTCATTGACCTCCATTAAAAAAAAATCCCCAATTCCACGGGTTAACACTGTATTTTTGCACTGACAGACTTTAGAGCGGAGTCAAGCCTCTTGCTTCCTCGCTGGTTATATCCAAGATGAGGTTATCTCTGTGCTTCTTAACTAGTGGGCTGGTCCAGCAAATTCTTTGTAACATATTCACTTCACAAACCCATCAGATTTTTCTTGGACATTTGATGATGTAGAACAGTGAAACACATTTCTTTAACAATATATATTTTTAAACCAAAAACAAAAGCCTCAAGAGTTCTAAGAAATGTTCAAAGCCAAAACATTATGGTCATGACAAAACATTATGGTCATGACAAAACCGATAAGACTTTTTTTAATGACACCGGTAGGCGGCTCCTGGTTCTGGTCTGGTTCTCTCTGGGGTGGTGATGATAATGTATCCAGCTTTTCAACAGCAGTGTCCACATGTATCTCTCCTAGAGGCTTCTACCAGTGCCCCCCTCCTCCACTACCTTTCCCTTTACTCCCTGTCTTCTCCTCTTCCTCCAGGTCAAAGTCAGAATCACTCTCATTCTGACGCTCCTCCTCCTCCTCAGGGTCATAGTTCCACTGTCGCCTGCTCCTCCGCTCTCCCACCTCCACTCCCTCCCCACTCTCCCCTTGGTGATAGCGTGTGACGAGGTTCTTGAGGCTGACGTTGTGGTTAAAGCTCTTGACGCAGCACTGGCATTTGAAGGGCTTCACCCCAGTGTGGACGTGCAGGTAAGACTTCAGCTGGCTGGCCTGGGCAAAGGGACGCTGGCACACCTGACACCTAGCAGGAGCAAAACGTAATGGAAAACACTAACACTTTGCAGTCCACTTTCAGCTGATAATACAAACAAACAAAACAGACATTTCAGAGGGAGATGTGTTCAGTATCAAACTAACAGAGAATGCAGTATAAAACACCTACCTGAAAGATTTGTTGTCACTGTAGCTCAGCTCGTGCCTCTCAAGCTTGCTAAGTTGGGGAAATTCCTTGTAGCACGTGTTACAAATGTCTCTTGGACTCATGCTCTCTGAGATGGTGGTTCCGTTTCAAGATGTTGTAAAATCCCAAGGGGCATTTGGAGCACCTATAGTGCAACTTTTTGACCCGATTGTCATCCTTCTCGTGGGTCCGCTTGTCTTCCCTGGCCTTGAATGGCTTGAGGCAGAACTTACAGTAGACATGCTCTTGATGGTGAAGCCTCTGGTGATGCTTAAGGCCAGCTTCATCCACACAGCGCTTCCCACAGACAGAACAGCGGAACAGCTTGAACTTGTTCACACTGATGCCCCACACTGAGTAACGTTGAGATGAGGATGCCACAGTCAGGACAGAGAGGCCGTGAACGTTTGGAGTGCTCTCGACGGACGTGCTCCTCATAACTGTCGAGGTCGTGGAACCGCATGCAGAGTTTGTCAAACCCAACAGGCTCCTCAGGGCTGGCCATCACACACACAGCTTCTTGTGTCGGCGTGGAGTGTAGGCCCGCTCACGCGCCGTCTCTCACTCACTCACACACAGAATCTAAAGTCACCTCCGGCTCCACTGAGGGTTCCCACTCAGCATTAGCCTGCCGCTCCTCTCTGCTGGGCAGTCCCTTCATCTGCCTGTCTCTCATCTCCTTTCTCCTCCTCTAGGTACAGAGCCCTTTCCTCCCTGTTGGGTGCAGTGTCTGCATCACTGTACTGTAGATCCTCAGTCACCTCAGTCACCAGAGAGCCAGTCAGCTCCAGTTCCCCCTTCTCAAACACCATGGCAGCCAACAGCTTCTTCTCTTCCTCGCTATAGGAGGCAACACTTCTAGTCTCCTGCTTCACAGACCTGTTCCCCTCCATCCTCAGGGAACAGCTGTCGTCTACGTCTCTGTATTCACACGGCAGGACCACTGACACTTCACTCACCTAATCAAAGGAAAACAGAGATCAGTGTTATTGGCTACATGATGAAGTGTGTTTGATTCATATGCATGCTGAAACCTATCTCATACAGCAGCATCATAACCTGTTCTCCGTGGTTCAACTCATCTGAGCTTCTGGGCTGAATGTTCACGCACTGGTCCTCCTCAATGGACGGACAACATTCTTCAGTGGCACTGCTGCCATCTGGCCTATCAACAGTGACTGTGTTAATACCCTCCCCTGACCAACCATGATGTCTGTCCTCCATGGCTCCCTCTTAACACAATAATAAAGAATTAGAAAACATGTCTGTTTATATGGCTTGCCTACATGTCGTGCATAGAATGCCCACTGATGGGACATAACTTTTAATCTTACTGCTTGACAGTTCCATTCTCTCATAATAGTCCCCGGGAAAAATGTTCTGAGCATACTAGTAACTTTCTGAGGTCGTCAGTCAGAGTATTGGCGTCAATGTTCATGGCAACTAGCCATAGTCTCAATCGGTCCGGATCTCTCAATGGAAGTTGGTGAAACATATCTGACCCAGTCCTTGTGTTTGTTATGGCAAGTTTTTACATTACACTCACGAACCGTATTGGAACAGGCGATGGGGTCCGTCGATGTAACCCAAGTCTCAGCACACTTAGCTAGCTCGCTGACTTACTTGCTAACGTTCTTCAGTGGTACCGTTGCTGTCTGGCCAATCAACAGTGACGGTTTTAAACCCCTCTCCTGAACAACCATGCTGTCTGTCCTTCATGGCTCCGTCTTGTCGACCTATGTGTTTACATACATAATAAAGTAGAAAACATATGTCCATTTATATAACATAGCCCAAATATTTTCTATGGCTTACAGCTAGCCAACTAAATTTCAGTAGCAAGCGACATTTCATACCAGCTAGCTACAACAGAGATACTGGAGGATTGGAATTTCCATACCGTCTTTGCTACAAAGACACATAAACAGGAAGTGAGGCACAAGTCCGTTCCAGAAATGTGATTCCCAGGCAACCAAATAAATTAAAGTTCCTAGCTGCAACCTAGGTTAAAAATAATGACTTATTTTCAACCTAGGCTGCAAACTAGCCCTGCAAGTCTTGTGGTGGCCAACAGGGCTTAATAGCAGAGATATTTATTAGGAGGGCCGCAGAGCTATAGGGGTGGTGGGGACCTTACTTGTCTGAGTGAGTGAGAGAGCGCTACCCTTTAAAAACTCATTAATTCTTTATTTGATAAAATAATGTTATGGGAAACACTGTTCATTATGTTTACATGCTTAGTGAGCTTTTGCATTGTTAATGAATCACCCAGTGTTTATCTCAATAGTGTGTGTGTCATCTTTAGAGGTAAGAAGACAGGAACATATAAAATATAGAATATTACCCTTGTTTATCATCATATATCTACAAATAAAATAGACTGAGCGTAATTTAAAACAACGTTTTATTAAATCATACATTCAACATCCCAAAAGTGCATAGGGGTTGATATCAAATAAACTCCACATTTTAAAAGTCAAGAAAGTTCAATCTAAGGAGAAAAAATGAATAATTTTCCTAGTGCAGTAGCTTCTCATAACCTATGGCTTGTAGCTGAATGAGATACAGCTCTCCTCATAATAACCTATTCTAGTCACACCCTGGATACGACTTCATCATCATATTAGTATTTGCTGATGATCTCCTTAGCAAGTGCGATGTAAGCTGTCATGGCATCCTCCTTGGACATACCTATAAAATAAGAACACAAATACAACATTTACATTTTTTATTTAACCAGGAAAAGCCCATTGAGACCCAGAGTCTCTTTTTCAAGGGAGACCTGGCCAAGAAGGCAGGAACAATCAATACATTACAGAATTAAAACATAAAACAACATGATCCAGCCTAAAAAGAGTCTCCCATCAATATTTTAAGTTCATTCAGTGGCATTAACATATCTAGATGAAGCATGGATTGTAGACTATTCCATGCATCTGGTGCACAAGAAGAGAAGGCAGTCTTGCCTAATACTGTGAATGTCCTGGGGACTTTAAGTAGCAACCACCTAGCAGACCGGGTATGGCAACTGCTAGTGGTGAAGGAGACCAGACTACAGAGGTAAAGAGGGAGTTTACCCAAAAGGGCTTTGTAGATGAACACATACAAATGGATCTTTATGCGCATATAAAGTGAGGTCCAACCCACCATCTGGTACAATGTGCAATGGTGGGTGAGTGACTTGGCATTTGTAATAAAGCGCAAGGATGCATGATAAACAGAGTCCAGTCTCTGTAAGACAGAGGAGGTTGTATGCATATACAACAAGTCACCATAATCAATTACAGAAAGAAAAGTGGCCTGAACAAGCTTCTTTCTATCCAGAAGTGGGAAGCAAGCCTTATTACTAAGATAAAAACCCAATTTCAATTTAAGCTTTGTCACAAGATTATCAACATTAACTTTAAAGGACAACTTGTCATCCAACCAAATACCTAGGTATTTGTAGGATGACACTTTTTCAATGGATAAGCCACCAGATGTGACAATGCTAACATTCTCTGGCAGAGTTCTAGCTCTGGTAAAAGTCATGAATTTAGTTTTTTGTATATTCAAGACCAGTTTGAGGCCATAAAGGGAGGCCTGCAGTGACCAAAAAGCAGTCTGGAGCTCTTCAACAGCCTGAACCAGAGAAGGAGCACATGAATATATAACTGTATCATCACTAGGGATTCATAGACCTTGGCCAGGATAGGGAGTTTAGACATAGGACGACAGTTATTAGCATCTGAGGGATCTCCACCCTTTAGCAGTGGGAGGACATAAGCTGATTTCCAAATGCTGGGTATGGAATTGATCAAGAGACTCAAGTTGAAAATGTGAGCCACAGGTTCAGTAATAATACCAGCTTCTATCTTTAAGGGGTAGGGGTCCAGGTTGTCTGGACCTGCACTGTTTAGTGTCTATAGCCTTTAGTGCTTTATAGACGTCAGTATAAGAAACAGGCTCAAAGTTAAAATGGTTCACATGAGGGCCTATATCATAGTTGACTGTAACAGACCTTACATTAGAGGCCTGGGCCCCACCATTATCAAAAACTGACCCAGCAGATATGAAGTGCTTCTTAAAAACCCCTACATTAAATTGTCAGGAAGGCCAGAGGATACATTAGAACCTGACACTGATTTGATTAGCTTCCAGAACTTGGTAGGGTTGTTTAGGTTCTTTGTGACTGCATTTAAATAGTAATCTGATTTGGACTTCCTGATCAATCCTGTGCATTTGTTTCTTAGCGCTCTGAAGTAGGTCCAGTCAACAGGAGCATTTGTATGTCTAGCTTGAGCCCAAGAGATATTTCTCTTTCTAATTAATTCTGCCAAGTTATCTGAAAACCAGGGATTGTCCATTCCACTGATTCTACATTTCTTCACAGGGGCATGCTTATCACAAATCGACACAAATTTCATATAAAAATATTCCCAGGCAGTGTCAACATCGGGAATCAGATTTACTGTCAATATTATGGTACAGATCATGTAAGAACGCTTGCTCATCAAACTGTCTAAAATGTCTTTTAAAAATATAACGGGGTTTGGTCACTTTTGTATTTCTAACAAGCAATTGCACAGTGATCACTGACATCATTACAGAATATTCCAGTCGATGTGTATTTGGGAGGGGTATTCGTTAGAATAATGTTCAATAGCGTTGATTTGTTAGGTGCTCTGGGATTCGGTCTTGTAGGCGCATTAATTAATTGAGCGAGATTCAGAGAGTCATACTGTTCTTTAAAAGAGTCGGATACAGATGTAAGCATGTCCCAGTTCAAATATTCTAAAATAATGAATTCAGAGTCATTTAGCTTGTGCAGGACATCAGAAAGAGCGTTAAGTGCGTCTCCCGAAGCCGGTCTGTAGCAGCCGACTACAGTTATGTGGGAGTCCTTGTACATGTTCACTTTAACCGCAAGCAATTTAAAATGTTTGGCTTTGGTAATCGAGATAATTTCAGAGGTGTTAAACTCGGATTTCACATAAATTGAAACCCCTCCTACTTTACTAATCTGATCGTTCTAAAAACCGTGTACCCATCAATAGAAATCGAGTTATTTGACACAGATTTCTTTAGCCAAGTTTCTGATAAAACCATTACGTCTATTTGTCGTTTTGGCCCATATTCTAATCATGTCTATTTAAAAATATATATTATTCTGACATTAACATGCAAGAGGCCAAAACCTGCTCTGTTTTAAAATCATAGGGACTCGGTAAAGATTGCATGGTATCTACAGGCCCAGGGTTTGGTCGCACATTACCAGAGATCATTAATAAAAGCACAACAATATATCTCAGTTGCCCAATACGTGAGGACAATATTGTCAATATAACGAACTGAGTCTTTCGACACAGAAAAAAAGTAATTCAATAGTTTGAGATTTGGGAAGTATGCCATCAAGTCTAGGTCCAGTTGCGTTGAGAGTGGTACAAATGTAATTGCAGAGATACCAAGTTCCAAGTGGTTTTGAAAGGATGGTCTCGTCGGAGTGTTTGCAAATTGTAGGGCATAAAGCGAAGATAATTCACTCACCCATTGATCATTCAGCCTATTTAATCCAGGATGGCATTGAGTAAAGAGCAGGCACAGTAACAGATACATAATGCCGGTTTTAGAGGTATTTCAGCACAGGTGTGCAACGACCAGTAGACGTTGTGTATTACAAGGTAGATTTTCCCACCGTCCACGGTGCATCAGGTTTTCCAATCCGATAACCGCTTCTCCGCTCCTAGTCTTCAATGCGCACCTGCGCTCGCGTAGCAGGCCTTGCGCGCAGACAGACGCTCCTGACACGGCGAGCTCCAACTCCAGAAAGGTGTAATAAAAAATAAAGGCCTTCTCAATCCGAAATCGTTGTATAAGCAAATTAGAGACTGAGATATAAAAATAATAGTTGTTATATACAGCATCCACCTTCACGTAAAAAGTAGTTGCTTCTGTAAACAGGACCAGGGTCATTAAAAGATAAAAACGCTTAAAACTCTGCACTCAAGGATCACATATACAAACGGACAGACTGATTGGCTACCATCTTGGATTCTGTAAGTCTGGTAACATACATTCAAATTAGAGCAACATCATCACTCGCACACGCACCAGTGTACATTATATTATTTTCAATTAAACGTGTTGGTGAATGGTGATTGCAGCCTTCAATGCCAAGTACAATCTCTAGATGGGGGTTATCATTACCCCTTACTGTAGAATTCTGTTCACTAAATGTTCATCACTGGATTAGAATGTTCCAAAGACTGAAACAAAGGTAGAGGATGGAGGACTAGTGTGGAGGCGATTCCTTTTTTACATTCTGAGAGAAGACAAAATCTTTTTATTTTACCTTTCCTAGAATCCCAGGCCTCCCACTTGACTTTTCCCTTCATGTCTAACATGCCTGGTTTGTCTGTGGAGAACAAGAGAGGACAGTATTTAGGACATCAGTGGTGACTGGTAAAAAAAATTAAGAGAACTTCAGAGGAACCAGACCAGATTTAAGGTTAGGCTTTATGTTCTATTGGCCTACCAATACTAGTGTGGGTATCTGATTTGGCCATTTTGGAAAGCAGTTTTCTGATATCTGGGAGATGAGTGCCCTATCTACCCAGAATTTGCTAAAATAATTGTTATTCTCTCCATATAATTGTAATGGTCGTTTCACTTGTGTATGTTCTGTACAATTATGTATTTCAATTAGCATGTTTTAAATGGCACAAAGAAAATACCGTACCAATGTTGATGTCTCCAAATATGGCCTGCTTATACAGACCATACATGTCCAGCAGCTCCTGGTCTGAAGGTCTGGACTTCACCTTCTTCACATCATCTGCTACTCGCTCAAACTCTGCCTGCACGGAGAGATGGAAGAATGGAGGGAAAGGGACAGATGGGAAAACAATACAGCACAGAAACTCCAGAATGTAACCTAATCTACAGCCTATTACTGCCCACTACTGAGCAGCCAAACAGTGGGTCCTTATTCCATTTAGAGCTGTGGATGCCAATTTGTTTGCATGAATAATCTACTTTACACAGATCTCCAATCAACAAAAAAAAAACAGCAAGGCTAAATGGGACAATGGGCACATGCATCTAATCAGAAAGGAAACCCCCAAACTAATTTCTGTTCCACATGCAGTTTTAATAAAACAAAAATAATTTTTGGTTGTACATTCATTCAATCTGACTACAGTGTAATGTTAAGTTGGCCCAAAACCAACCCGAAGAAAGTTGACACTGTAAGATCATCTGGTTGTTTCAACTTTCTTCTGATTGGTTTTAACTTTCAACTTTCATCTGGTTGGTTTTGGGCCAACTTACACTGTAGTAAGATCAAATGAATGTACAACCAAAATAAAAAAGGGATGTACAGTGCATTCGGAAAGTATTCAGACCCCTTCACTTTTTCCACATTTTGTTACGTTGCAGCCTTATTCTAAAATGGATTAAATAATTTCACCCTCATCAATCTACACACAATACCCCATATAGACAAAGTGAAAACAGGTTTTTAGACATTTTTGCACATTTATAAAAAATTAAAAACAGATATCACATTTACATCAGTATTCAGACCCTTTACTCAGACACCTGTATTTATTTATTTTATATTTATTTAACTAGGCAAGTTAAGAACAAATTCTTATTTACATTGGCGGCCTACCCCAGCCAAAACAGGAAGACGCTGGTCCAATCGTGCGCCGCCCTATGGGACTCCCAATCACAGCCAGTTGTGATACAACCTAGAATCGAACCAGGGTCTGTAGTGACGCCTCTAGCACTGAGATGCAGGGAGCCCCTGTATATTGGACCTGTGACTCTAGGTTTTTAATACAATCAGTTGGTTAGATTTATTTCCCCCGTTACTGAAATAGTTGTTCCTGTTCAAATGGTTAAGGTCTTTTTTTTAATCAAGTTTCCAACCCTGACAGTCATTCTGAATGTAGGTTGCGGGTGAATAAAAATTCCAACTGTTGGATATCTTAACTCTGGCTGGATTACAATAAGAACTACACATCACTTTGCAAGCCACCATAATGTGACTTGCAGGCCTAATGTGGCCTGTAAACCAGGAGTTTCTTAACACCACTGTGTTAGGGTAAAACGAGGCCATCAAAGTAAGGCCTTATGATATGTGTAATGTATTGTCAAGTTTAATATATATATATATATTTTTTTTTTACCCCTTTTTTCTCTCCAATTTCGTGGTATCCAAATGGTAGTAGTTACAGTCTTGTCTCATCGCTGCAACTCCCGTATGGACTCGGGAGAGGCGAAGGTCGAGAGCCATGCGTCCTCCGAAACACAACCCAACCAAGCCGCACTGCTTCTTGACACAATGCCCATCCAACCCGGAAGCCAGCCGCACCAATGTGTCGGAGGAAACACCGTACACCTAGCGACCTGGTCAGCTTGCACTGCGCCCGGCCCGCCACAGGAGTCGCTAGTGCGCGATGAGACAAGGATATCCCTGCCGGCCAAACCCCCCCTAACCCGGACGACGCTGGGCCAATTGTGCGCCGCCCCATGGGCCTCCCGGTCGCGGCCGGCTGGTCAAGTTTAATTTTAATGATAACATTCAGCTAGGTACTTATTTGGTGAAAGCCACAGGCCTTTAAAATGAAATAATTCAACAACTATGTCTCTGTCACTAACAAATGTAGTCATGGGTGGTAACTCTACCATTCCCTCAAAAACAAAAGGCACCATGTGAAATATGCAAATTAGGCTTTAAACCCAAAACAGTGTAACAGTGTTTTTGTTTAACACTAACAGGAGTTAACTCTTGATCAACACTAGTGTTGAACAGAAATAACACAGAGTTCATTATCCCATAGTGTTACATTTGAGTAACAATGACAAGTTTAATGCAGTGTTCATTTTTTACACGTTCGGAGTGTTACATTTAAGTGTTATAAAAAAAAGTACTTTTTACACTCTGTAGTGTGGGTCCATATGTACTCTGAGATGGTGATAAAATTAACTCTTTAAGTGTTGATTTAACGCTGCAAAATGTGTTGTGGCAACACAGTCTCACATTCAATTCGCGCATATATGTACAAAATGTATTTCAGCAGATTTCGTGCGTTTTTGTGCGTTTTCGTCTGGCTTAATTCGTGAGAAAAGACACGAATTTATGTGCTTCTTAATTCGTGCGAAAAGACACAAATTTAACCAGTAGGCTACACAAGCCTTTGCAACAACCATATAGACGCGATAATTTGTATTTCATTTTTGTTCTTCTTAATGGCTAATTCAACGTCATGAATATACAGAAATGTTGTCTTTGTTTAACCATGTTTTAAAATGTGTCGTTGTATGCCTATATGTACTGTTTTAGACTTGCTGAACAGAATTTTTGAGAAAAGACGCACATTTACGTGCGACTTAATTCGTGGGAAATATTGTTTTATTAATGCCAATGCTGTTTTCTGTGCTTGATTTCGCTTAATACTTTGGATACTGGTGCACTTGTAATCAGAACGCCTTTTTGTCATGTAGGCAACCATACACGATTTTCTTCATAACCCATTTCATATTTCGTGGAGCCTAAATTACACAATTTTCTTCATAATGCATGTATTACATGTTAATGTAAAATAATGAATTATGTTGGCTTACACTTATGGCCTTTCCAAGGCCTTTCCATACCTTAAGGGAACATTTTAGCACTCGCCATATGGTTAGTGAGAAACGCCACATTGCAAATGTACGGTCCCTTACTAGACGTCCGGCGACGTCTCTAAAATTCGCGGACAGCGTCGGGCCGTGCGCGGGGGAGAGATCTTTCAGGAAGTCATCAAACGAAATCTCTCGGACGTTCGGTTTCCGTTTTATAAAAATAACAAATTTTGATCATTTTTCCGCAGTCTCGGAAATTCCCACCAGAGGGAAAATAAATAATATTGCAAATGCACAAGCACATTGCAAATGCATGTGGCCTTTTCTCCTAAACTGAAAATATTTCGAAGACGTAATGGACAGTTGGCCCCGAACAAGATGGCGTCGAGGCCTCAACGCTTTTTGAGTTATGGCCATTTTTATGGGATTAAAGGTCAAAAACGCAAAGTAGGGTGCTAATTTGACCGCTTCACGTCAAAGTACATAAGCATACGGTGTCAGGAAAAAAAGAACCAGCCATTTATCTATCGTAATTTAAGAGAAATCGTACATTGACAAATTGGTAATGTTCACAAAAAGGAGTTAAAAAAAAAAAAAGTTACAGATCCAGTTGCAGTGTGTTCAGACGAACATTTTTTAAGTGGGTCTTGAAGCTCTGCCAGAATTCTGTGATTTTATGTGATTTTATGAAATAACACACACTCATTTAACCCTCTGTAAATAAGTCAGTTCTTAACATAAAGACTTAAAACTCAATATTATATAAGAGCCTACCCCAAGGAGGATATGTGTTCACTTTCAGCTTCCTATGTCAACCGAAAGTACCTTCAAATGGTGCCATAGGGTCAGTTTCGAAGGGTTAAAAAGGTCAGATCTGCCTCCCGGGTGGCGCAGTGGTCTAGGGCACTGCATCGCAGTGCTAGCTGCGCCACCAGAGTCTCTGGGTTCGCGCCCAGGCTCTGTCGCAGCCGGCCGCGACCGGGAGGTCCATGGGGCGACGCACAATTGGCCTAGCGTCGTCCGGGTTAGGGAGGGTTTGGCCGGTAGGGATATCCTTGTCTCATCGCGCTCCAGCGACTCCTGTGGCGTGCCAGGCGCAGTGCGCGCTAGCCAAGGGGGCCAGGTGCACGGTGTTTCCTCCGACACATTGGTGCGGCTGGCTTCCGGGTTGGAGGCGCGCTGTGTTAAGAAGCAGTGCGGCTTGGTTGGGTTGTGCTTCGGAGGACGCGTGGCTTTCGACCTTCGTCTCTCCTGAGCCCGTACGGGAGTTGTAGCGATGAGACAAGATAGTAATTACTAGCGATTGGATACCACGAAGAAAAGGGGATAAAAGGATGGAGTGAAAAAGTACGGTGCTTAAAGACACACAAAGCCTGCAATGGCATTACCATTATCTCCAGGCCGTGCCGAGTTCAACGAGATGCCCCGCTTGACCGTAGCTCGCTCGGTCTGAGTGCAGCGACAGGGACAAGAAGAAGAACCCAAATGACCCTTTGACCTCAATTTCATATTTTTTTGCTTTTGGGAAACAGAGAGAGAACCGTTAAGGTTAGAAGCACAATTTGACCTCAGGGACGTTCCTAAGGTCCTCCCGATCTGTGCAAGCCTAACATTGACCGTGTGGCATTAACCCTTAACAGTTAAAAGAAGGTGTTTACATCAAACAGTTTACAATGACATCTCACCCCATAGGAACACATTGCCTGCACCCCTAAATTCAACCTGAAGCCTATGTGGGTTATGAATGTCTTATGAACCTGTCTTCAATGACAATCCATCAAGCCACTATGAGGTCTACTGGTGTTGATTCTAAGCTTCCTGGAGCAACCGGAAGTGATAAAATCACCCTAAAAGTGTTTTGCCATACCCAACCAGCAGTTTGTGATATATATAGTGCATTCAACCCTGTGTAAATCAGTCAGTTCTTAACGTATAGACTTAAAACTCAGGATTCTGTAAAAGCATACCCCGATCAGGATATGTATTTACTTATAGCTTCCTGTGCCAACCGGAAGTGCCTTAAAATGGGGTCATAGGTGCTGTTTCGAAGGTTTAAAAAAGTCAGATCTTTCCAAAACTTTAAATGTGTGAATCGGTCAACCCTCATGAACTGTAAATCAGTAATTTCTCTAAACAGATGTCAAAGAAAAGCTCTCTCTCACACACACACACACACACACACACACACACACACACACACACACACACACACACACACACACACACACACACACACACACAGCAAGGATGGAGTGAAAAAGTATGGTGATTAAAGACACACAGAGCCTTACATGCTTTTAGGGGGGATCCAGACTTCCATACCCGCTCTGGGAGCACTATACTACCGCCCCAAATCAATGGGTGCTGGCCTGAGTGATTTATGGAGGTTTTCAAAAAATATTCTATGTTTTTTCTGCTGGAAAATGTTTTATGTTTTTTCTTCTCGAGTCAATGGCCTGAGTGATTTATGGAGGTTTTCAAAAAATATTCTAAGTCCAAACTTTTCGTGCACCTGGTATTTTTTTGGGGTTACCAGGCGTCATTTTTCAAAACGGTTGAAATTGCTTTTAGGGGGCATCCAGAGTGTCACATGACCGGATGAGGTAACTATTCTTGTTCTTCTTGTAACTTTCCGGTAGGCTAGAAGCTTTCCGGTGTTTTGCTGCTCGACACAGGTCGACGCAGGTATTGCACTTGATTTATCGTTATCGTAACCGTAGGTGCAGCCAAGTGGAAATACGAAAGCTTTCTGGCTATTTCGTACTGACGGTAATTTGAACACAAGAACGTTTCTAGTGAAAAGGTGCTTACACTCAGAGCCATGTATTTACACTCAGCCACCCTAGCCTTATTACGAGTTAACGTTTTGGTAATTTTGGTTGGCCAACAAAATGTAAGACTACAATGACTGCATACGTTTCCCCAAATGTTATACGAAAAAAAAACGTTTTGTTATTGATGGACAATGGCAAGGCTGCCATTGTATTTTCAGTTACATTCTGGTCAATAAAAATGGTTTACACGTTTATTTTTTAAGAAATACATGGAACTACAACCGAATAAAACACCATTAACCATCATGCATTGCTTACATTCATTCTATACTGAAAAGTCTGTTCAGAAAAATCGAAAACAGTACATATAGGCATAAAACCACAATGTTTTAATAGGGATTAAAAAAAGACTATATATATATATATATATATATATATATATATTGTAACGACCCGGTATTGTGTTCTGTGTTTGTGGGTGTGTTATGGTTCTCATGGCTACTAGCGGGGGTTAAATATGTCAGGACAGATGGAAAGGTTGGGGGGGTATGATGGGTAATCCCGCGGGATTTGGAAATGCATAAATAGGGATTACTGTATCATCTTTCTTTCTCTTCTGTTCGGGACCTTGATCTGTTCATATGAGAGTGACCCTTAACTCGACTTGGTTTAAATGTGTACGTTCGGTATTTAGCGGCGTGGGCTGTGGCCTGAACAATAGCCCAGTTTAGGAATAAACCTGTGTTCTGACCCGCACACCTAGAGTCCGTCTCTTTTCCTTTTATGACCCAGCCGGGTCATTACATTGGTGTCAGAAGTGCTTTCGAACTACGGGATCGAGACTAGGCGAGTTAGCTGTTCAGTATAGGCCGGGTTGGCTTTAGCGTGACTCGCATCGACGGTCATGATGCCTGGGGCGAGGCGGAAAATTAAGGAAGAGTCGGACAAAGTGTCCGTTGTGGGCTCGAGGGTACCCGGTCGGGAGGGTCAGGCGGCGACTGCCGTAGAAGAGCTGGAGAGCCACATGGCGGAAGTTAAATTGTCAGTCAGCAAGATGGCAGAACTGGCGTGTTTTCCTTCACACCGCTCGAGAGCAGACGTCACGGCGACGGGGATATCGACGTCACCGGGTGCGGAAATGGCTGGGCCTGCTTATGTAAACAGAGATGGCAGCGACCTATTGCCATTAGCCACGGTAGCGGCTAAACTACCAAAGTTCAATGGACAAGGTAAATGGGAAGTTTTTTTCACTCAATTCGAGTTGTTGGCTAGAGCCGGGATGTGGTCTGACGAGACGAAAGCGTTACAGCTTGCCCTGAGCCTGGCGGAGGAGGCGTCGGAATGCCTGCTAACGCTAGCCCCGGACGATAGGGGCGACTACGGTGCGCTAGTGGAGGCATTGGGGGGCCGTTTCGGCAGCGACGCGCAGCCCAACATGCTGCGGATTGAACTGTGTAACAAAAAGAGACTTCAGGGGGAATCATTAAAGGCGTTGGCAAGTGGTATTCTGAGCCTGACCAGGCGGGCTTATGCAACTATGCCGATTGGGGTGCAAGACGAGCTGGCACGGGACAGTTTTATTAGAGCGCTCTCTTCCACCGAACTGGGTAAGCATGTTCAGATGGCGGACCCACCATCTCTGCGGGCTGCAGTGGAGATAGCCAGGAAGAGGGAGCTGATCTGGGGTGAGGGAGTGAGAGTGGAAGTCGCCAGTCAACCAGAGGTGAGAGCAGCGGTGGCTGGGGTGCCAGGGGTCACAAAACCAGAGTGGGTTGACGAGTTGGGCGGGCTAGTCAAGACTGCTTCGCTTGTCATGGAGAGGGGCTCCAGGCAACGTCGCAGTGTCAGCTCAACTCCTATTGTCTGCTGGGGTTGTGGCCAACCTGGCCACATTCAGCGGGAGTGTGGCAGATTCCCCCGTCACCAGGGAAACGACAACGGGTTCTCGCGCAGGGGGCAGCGCGGGCCCACCCCCCCGCCCCCGAACCCACTGTAAGCAAAGGAGGTACCCAGCAGCGCAGACAAGAGGGTGGGGACCTGCTCCCCCAGGGTGTAGCTGCCGCCGTGTTTCCTAGTCCGGTAGTTGTGGTGGGACGTACCACCGTTGGGGACTTCTGCAATGTCATCGTCAAGGTAGAGGGGGTGGAATGTTTGGCCCTGGTCGACACGGGCTCTACAGTAACCCTGGTGAGACCAGACATACTACCTGTTGGGGTGCGGGTGGAGCCGACCCTTGTCCAGCTACGGACTGTCACGGGGGAGCTAGCCCCCATGTTAGGGAAGTGTCAGCTATCTGTGACTGTGGGGGGGAGAACTGTGGGGTGTCCGGTGTGGGTAGCAGCGGTGCAGGACCCCTGTATACTGGGAATGGACTTTTTGAAAAACTGTGGGGCTCAGTTGGACTTAGCGTCGGGCACTTTGAGGCTGTCGGGGGGGCCCACAGTGGGAATGTCGCCTTCGGGAGGGCCAGCAGGGGGCAGGACTGTCCCTCCGTCTTCCTCCAAGCTTGCAGAAACTCCACCGGTCATCCCGGCTGCTCCCTTGGTCGTTGTGCCATCCCAGCAGCTGTCTCCGGCGGCGACGGCCTTCACTCCCCATCATGGTGCAAGCACAGGCAGCCCAGTAGCCCAAAACACACTGGCTCCTTCACCCCATCAGCCCGACGGGGGGAAGGAGGAAGCTATCGACGCCGTCGAGGCTGTGTGGCTGAAGAACTGTCAGGGTCTGGATGAGGGACAACAGAGACAGTTAAAGCAGCTGCTGTTGGACTTTAAAGATAGCTTCGCTTGGGGGGAAGATGAGGTAGGACAAACGCACCTAGTTCAGCACGAAATAGACACTGGGGACGCCCGACCCATTAAAATCCGGCCCCGTCGTATTCCCCTTGCCAGGAGGGAAGCAGCAGACACAGCTATTGTTGACATGTTGCGGGCTGATTTCATTGAGCCATCATATAGCCCATGGTCCGCGCCGGTCGTCATGGTGCCTAAGAAAGGGGGTAAACTTAGGTTTTGTGTTGACTACAGGGGCCTAAATTCTGTCACCACTAAAGACTCTTATCCCCTACCGAGGATTGATGAGTCGCTAGACCACGTGAGAGGGTCCTCGTGGTTCTCCTCCCTTGATCTGCGCAGTGGCTACTGGCAGGTGCCCCTCTCGCCAGGGGCACGTGAAAAAACGGCCTTCTCCACAGATAGGGGCCATTGGCAGTTCAAGGTGCTGTGCTTCGGGCTCTGTAATGCTCCTGCCACCTTTGAGAGGCTCATGGACAGAGTGCTGGCGGGGGTTCCGAGAGACGAGTGTGTTGTGTACCTAGACGACATATTGGTGCACGGCACATCGTTTGAGGGGGCACTGGGGGCAATTAGGCGAGTGTTGGAGAGGATCTCGGGGGCGGGGCTAAAATTACATCCGGGAAAGTGCCATTTCATGCAAAGGGAGGTGGCGTTCCTGGGGCATCAGCTGGGTGGTGAGGGCATCAGCACGATGCCAGACAAAGTAGAGGCTGTGAGGGGGTGGCCAGTTCCAGGGGGGAAAAAAGAGGTTAAGAGCTTCCTGGGGCTGGCATCCTACTATCGTAGGTTTGTGAAGGGGTTTGCGGGGGTAGCGGCTCCTTTGAACCACCTTCTCAAGGAGGACACTGTTTTTCAGTGGACCGAAGAGCACCAGCGGGCGTTTGAGGCCCTCAAACGTGCCCTGATGGAGGCTCCTGTCCTGGCCTCACCAGACCCGAACCGTCCGTTCATCCTGGACACCGACGCAAGCAATGAGGGTTTGGGGGCTGTGCTGGCTCAGCGTGGGCCTGATGGGGAACACGTAGTAGCTTATTACAGCAGAACTTTTGATAAGGCTGAAAAACGCTACTGCGTGACAAGGAGAGAGCTTTTGGCTGTCGTGGCAGCAGTACGCCATTTCAAGTACTACCTGGGGGGCCTGCCGTTTGTGGTCCGGACGGATCACTCCGCCCTGCAGTGGCTTCTCTCCTTCAAGGAGCCAGAGGGTCAGATTGCCCGCTGGCTGGAGGAGCTGCAACCCTACGACTTCCAGGTGGAGCACAGAGCCGGCCTTCGCCACAGCAATGCAGACGCCTTGTCCCGCCGCCCGTGTGCTGAGGATGGCTGTGGGTACTGCGCCAAACGGGTGGAGCGAGAGAGAGAACTGTGCAGGGAGGAGGGAGTCACCGCCACGGTGAGTCAGCTGAGTGTGACAGAGTGCCGGGAGCTTGAGGCTGTGGACGTTGGGGAGTGGAGGCGTCGCCAGGAGGAGGACGCAGAGCTGCGTCCTGTGCTGCGGTGGGTGGAAGAGAGAAGACGACCGCCGTGGGGGGAAGTAGCCCCTCTATCACCAGTCACCAAAGGACTGTGGGCTAAATTCACAGTCCTTAGAGTGGCTGAGGGAGTGCTCCAGAGGGGGTGGAAAAAGCCAGCGACTGGAGAAATTACGTGGCAGGTAGTGGTGCCCAAAAGGCTGCAGGGGAGCGTGTTACAGCAGCTTCATGGGGGAGTAGGCGCAGGGCATTTTGGGGTATCCAAAACGTTAAAGCGCGTGCGTAAAGGTTTCTATTGGGCCAGGCACAGGAGGGATGTTGAGGACTTTTGTAGGCAGTGCGACGAGTGTGCTGCTAAAAAAGGACCTCCAGGTCAGTCACACGCCCTCCTACAACAATTCCCAGTAGGGGAGCCCATGGAGAGACTGGGGGTAGACATAGTTGGGCCGTTTCCAACCACAGACAGCGGTAACAGGTGGATTCTAACCGCTATGGACTACTTCACCAAGTGGCCGGAGGCTTACGCTCTCCCAGACCAGGAGGCGGTGACAGTAGCTGATGCGTTGGTGGGGGGAATAATCAGTCGGTTTGGGGTGCCACAGTCTATTCACAGCGACCAGGGGAGAAACTTCGAGTCACGGGTGTTCTCAGAGTTGTGTAGACGGTTAGGCGCGGAGAAGACGCGCACTACTCCGCTTCACCCCCAGAGTGATGGGCTGGTGGAAAGATTTAACAGAACATTAGCACAGCAGCTGGCCATCGTTACCTCAAAACACCAGAGAGATTGGGACACCCACTTACCGTTTATTCTTATGGCGTGTAGGTCGGCTGTTCAAGAATCGACTGCGTGCTCCCCAGCACTACTAATGTTAGGTCGTGAGTTGCGCACCCCAGCCGAACTGACGTTTGGCCACCCTCCTGATAATGACGACGGGGTTTTGCCTGGCCCGAACTATGTGTGTCGTCTGCAGAACCGGTTAGAAGCGGCTCACACCTTCGCAAGAGAGCAACTCGAGAACGCAGGGGTGCGCCAAAAGCGCCACTACGACTCGCGCGCTAGGGGGAGGCACTTTGGAGCGGGAGAATGTGTGTGGCTTCACAACCCCACGCGCAAGAAGGGGCGGTGCCCAAAGCTGGACAGTGCATGGGTGGGGCCGTGTCTGGTGATAGAGAGAGTGGGGGAGGTGACGTACCGGGTGGAGGTCCCCCCACGGAGCAGGAAGGTGGTGGTCCACCGGGATCGATTGGCACCCTACAGAGGGAGGAAAACGGTAGGGAATGGGAGTGAGGGCTCTGATGTGAGCCCACGGGAACAGTCTAACGAGGAGACTCTAGCGCAACCTGAGCCTGGGGAGGGGGCTGCTTCTTCAGAGGGCGCTGGAAATGACATTGGGGCAGAGGAGTGTTCTGGGGGTTCACCGCTGAGAGTCACGGGGAGGCCCAAGAGACTGATGCGACCTCCGGGTCGTTTTAAGGATTTTGTTGTGTAACCCTAGGGGCTAGGGTTTAGAAAGGGGGGGGGCTATGTAACGACCCGGTATTGTGTTCTGTGTTTGTGGGTGTGTTATGGTTCTCATGGCTACTAGCGGGGGTTAAATATGTCAGGACAGATGGAAAGGTTGGGGGGGGTATGATGGGAAATGCATAAATAGGGATTACTGTATCATCTTTCTTTCTCTTCTGTTCGGGACCTTGATCTGTTCATATGAGAGTGACCCTTAACTCGACTTGGTTTAAATGTGTACGTTCGGTATTTAGCGGCGTGGGCTGTGGCCTGAACAATAGCCCAGTTTAGGAATAAACCTGTGTTCTGACCCGCACACCTAGAGTCCGTCTCTTTTCCTTTTATGACCCAGCCGGGTCATTACAATATATATAACCTCTTATGGTTATATGGTTAAAAAAAGACAAAATATCTATATATTCATAACGTAAAATAAATAAATACAGGCGATCGCGTCTATGGTTGTTGCAACGGCTTGTGTGTCGCCTACTGGTTAAATTCGTGTCTTTTCGCACGAATTAAGTAGCACAGAAATTAGTGTATTTTCAAACGAATTGAACCACCCCAAAAATGCACAAAAACGCACGAAATCTGCTGAAATACATTTTGTACATATATGCGCGAATTGAATGTGAGGCTGGGCTGGTTGTGTACATAGTGGGAGCAGCACAGAAACAACATTATTGCTTAATTATAATAAGTAGTACATGCAATGTTTAATTCTAATAGGTTACAGTAGCCTAGCTATTATTGGTTTTGGAAGCGTGACAGCACTGCATACTTAGTCTGTAGAAACATTAATATTTGATCTCAAGGGCCTCTGTTGATGACGACAGCTGGTATCCAATACACCTCAGCATCCTTGCGCATAATCCCGAGATGGCTAGCAAATCAAGCTCTACATTTCATACGCATTAAAAACAATACACAGGCATGACTCAGTAAATAGAGAACATAACGGTAAACGTAGTCTATATGTGTATGTACAAGCCTACCTACCACCAGCTACCACATCAGTCGACCAATCGCATCTCTTATAAAAACGTAGGCCTAACCCCGTTATCTAGATCGACTCATCACTTAGATAGAAAATGTGTACGCCAAGTGTGCAGGGAAAACATAGCCTACCTGAAGAGACATCTCGCAAAGTTCAACTCCGTAGGCTACTGTAGGTAGTATTAGCCCAACGTGTCCTCTCGGCTGTGTGAATAGCTCTGACTGCAGCTGTAACAGACTGGGAGTTTACAGTAAATATCGGTCAATGCCTCGGGACTCGGGACCGCAGTGGGGTGGATAGACAGCTGATTGGCTGACCAAACATACTGAGACGCGGCGCGTAAAGGACGCTAAAATAAAATAAGATTTCAAATGGACACGCATCAATGCAAGTCAATATTGGATTTTTCCGGTTTCATGACCAAATCATACTGCATAAAATTGATTGTGTAGCTCAATGAATATTCTAATATAGGGACAATTCACTTGGATTGAATTTGTGGCATGTTTAGCATTTGGAGGCAGTGTTAGGTAAACAAATATATATTTTGTAATTTGGATGTAGAAACAGTGATTGATGGAGGATGAGATATGGTAGGCTACCATCCCACTGGAGCTCAGCTGGACTCCACTCAGTTTTAATTCAGCAGTCTGTGGTTCTTCTGATTCAGAACTCTGTGCATCTGAGGGTCTGATTCAGGAGACTGAAGGCTTGGTAGCATCCAGTGGTTCTGATGGGTCATATGGTTTGTAGCTTGAGTTATTACATAGCTTTGGTTTTTCTTAGTAAATTGTCAATATAATATTAGAAGATTGTTTGGTGGCCTTTTGCTCGCGGCCAAATAGATTATCTCTATGCGCGTTTGAGGGGCGTGGCTCTGTTGAAACGTCATCAACCGCAGACATACAATATGGCTGCGCCCATGGACACAGCACATTAGTTGTGTGCACTGACCTACAACTGCTTTTTTTATTGTTATAATTGAGGTAAAAACCCGACGGCTGTGGGTATATAAGTAACTATGGCAGTTTGTCAGCTCGATATGTTTAATTTAGGTTTGTTTGCTAACTTGTTAAAACTACTCGCTATATCTATGCTGGGAAATGTGTCTGTCGCTGAATAACTAGTTAGCCAGCTAGCTAGCTAAGTGATGTGTAGTAGTGATTGAGGGGAAACATTGTTACAGGGCAAACTTACTACCTTTACATACAGGTTAGAGGACCACAGTACAGAGCCCTTATTTTACTTTATCTGACGATGTAATCTGATTCCAGATCTACCCTCATAGCCAAAGGCTGTAGTGATACGTTTTGTTTTTTTCGTGTTAGTTTTTATGGCAAAGGTTGTACTGTGCGAACAGGGTTTAAGCCCCACCCCAGCATCATCCCTCAATCACTACTGTGAATTAACATTCAAGGAGTCTACCCCACAGAACTAGAACAATAGAATATATTATATTTATATGCTACCCTGCTGGTAAATGTGATAACATATGGGAGTTGAGTCAGCAGTTCATGTGAATTCCTCCTGTCTTCACTCCAGATAAAGATGGCCACTCCAGGCAAAGTGTCGAAAAAGGAGCGGAAGAAGCAGATCCCAGCTAAGACTTCCCTGAACTCCCCCTACAGACTGCAATGGAGCCTGCTGCAGAGTGATGATGTACACTTCATCCTGGACACTCTGAAGAGCAAACTGTCAGCAACTGGCCTGGAAAAGAAAGAGGTGAAAGGGTTTCGACAGTGGGGGAAAAAGAGAAATAAGAACCCACCTACAGGACATGACTCGGTAGCTGAGCCCCCACAGATACTCCTCGACACTGTAACACCGGAACGTCCTGTTAAACCCAGAGAGCAAGGCTGGACTGATGTAGCTGCTAGGAGGCAGCTGGCCATCGGCATCAACGAGGTCACCAAGGCTCTGGAGAGGAACCAGCTCCGGCTGGTGCTCGTGTGTAAGTCGGTCAAACCGCCACACATGACGAGCCACCTGATAGCGCTGTGCCGGACGCGGGGCGTGGCGGCATGCCAGGTGCCGCGTCTCAGTGAGTGTGTGGCGGGACTGCTGGGGCTGAAGTGTGTCCTGGCACTGGGATTCAGACAAGGGGACAGGACGTTCTCCGACACTGTGGAAGCCATTATACCCAGAGTGCCTGCTCTGCAGGTTGCCTGGATACCAAGCACTCCCAGTGAAACAGGTGCAACATTTGAGGGGCAGGAGGAAGAGGGAACAGCTGAGGGGCAAATGGAGGTGGGAAAGGGAGAGGAGACAAGAGGCCAAAAACGGAAAATTGAAGACATTTCTCTAGATGTTACAGAATGTTCATCCTGCGTACTTCAGCCTCTTAAAGTGAAAAAGATTATCCCGAACCCCTCTAAAATACGGAAACCAAAGACTAAGAAAAAGTAGAAGCAATTTATGTACAAAAGATGACATGAAACGGTAGTGTAGGCAGCCCTGGATGCTGATTGGAGGTGGAGGTCTCTGCTGCCAATCTGGAGGAAACACTCCCAAAATCCCATGGAGGACTTAAATGAAATAAATTAGACAGCACACTCAGATGTATCTTTTAAAGTCTAGATGAGTTTATTCCATCATGCTGGTATAGCTTGCGTGAGTATTTGAAACATATTCGGTATTTGGATGAGAGGTCCTGTCTAAACGCTGCTGGTTCTAATTCCTCATTTCTTTTACAGCCTGCCAAGGAGTTCAATAAAAATACTGTTTTTCAGTTAGAGAAAGGTGTGTCATTTCAAAACTACACATTTTGATAGTATATATATTTTTAAAAAACATCTTAAATAAGGCAAGGACTTTGGGTGCTCTCACTAGGGTTATCTGCATTGTATCAAAAACTGTCTCATGCTCAAATTCAAACAAGTTGAAGTATACATCCACAACAGACCCAACACCCTGGGACTAATAAACACATGGCTGACTCAGATTCACGGTTTTGGGGATCAGTTCTATTTCAGCCATCTTTATTTGGATGCCCAGTGTTCTGTGCCATTGACATAGGTCGTCTTCCCTTGCTCAGACGTTGCGAGCCACGTCATTGGCTGTGCCGTCGGGCACCAGATTGCTATAACATGGTTAGCTGATACGCAAAATACCTATCCAGGCATTGTAAGATCTGGCATGTATCAGCACCGTCTGAGCAGAGGAACCTGACCATTACCTTGGTTTGGGCACAGCCCCAGATGCAGACCACGTTCACAGAGCCACACCTCAGAAACACTAACAGCAAGTAACTCCCCACGAGGGCAGCGTAAGAATGAGAACTATACACCTGCTCTTTCCATGACAAACTGACTTGGTGAAAGCTATGATCCCTTATTGATGTAACTTGTAAATCAGCTTCAATCAGTGTAGATGGTGAGGAGACAGGTTAAAGACAGTTTTAAGCCTTGAGACATGGATTGCGTATGTGTGCCATTCAGAGGGTGAATGGGCAAGACAAAAGATTTAACTTTGAACAGGGTATGGTAGTAGGTGCCAGGGGCACCGGTTTAAGTGTCAGGAACTGCAACGCTGCTGGGTTTTTCTCTCAACAGTTTCCCGTGTGTATCAAGAATGGTCCCCTACCCAAAGGACATCCAGCCAACTTGACAACTGTGGGAAGCATTGGAGTCAACATGGGCCAGCATCCCTGTGGACCGCTTTTGACACCTTGTAGAGTCCATGTCCCGACGATTGAGGCTGTTCTGAGGGCGAAAGGGGCTGCAACTCAATATTAGGAAGGTGTTCCTAATGTTTTCTACATTGTATTTTCCCCCATGTACACAATCAACTCAGTTTCTCATTGACAGGGACACTTGTATATCTAACTGTAGTAACCATGACGACATCAGCAAACAGAACAGCTGTTTTCTCTCATCACAGGTTCCTTCATGTGCTGGATCATACACACAGCGCTGCCTGATACTCCAACCCAGTACCTTTATTTATAGGTGAAGATGCCGGTTTGATTAAGGGGTTTTAACAAATACTGACAGACATGGGAGGAATGGTGACAGAACACACAACATATAAGCACAATCCTAAATATCAGAATTGTGCCCGGGGAAAAACATTGGGACCTTTTTTTAAATAATGTTAGCTGCACAAACACACTTTTTTTTAAACTATTACAGTTTTAAAATGATAAAATTCCCATCCTGCATTTTATGTTTCTCAAACACTCAGATATTGAAAAACCTAAACACACAAAACAGAAATAATCGATATATAAAATGCACCTGGGGTTGTTAAGGAGCCTTTCCCTCAGTTAAGAACTTAAGATTTGTGCTTCAAATACATTCTTCCTCAAAAATCCCTAGAATCCCCCCCTAACCGTTCATAGGAACACCAAAGTCAATAACATCTACGCTAGTTGAATCTTTCCTCTCCCACCCCCCATATCCCACACTACAGGAATAAATATGTTCTGGCATTAAATGTACAAGTTACTACATTTCTGCACTGTTCAACAAACACAGTTACCAATGCACCTTTTTGAATAAAACAAGAAAAACATTTTGGATGCAAGTCTTCCTTCTCTTCATGTAGTGTGTGTGTACTGTACAAGAGTCTGTCTCAGGCAGAGCATGACTTCACATTCAGGATGTTGATGGTTAAAAAGAGTTCTCAGTTCCGGGTGAGCAGAGAGAATGTTCTCCATGATAAAAATGATCCAGGAGAGATGCTCAAAGTGATGCACACCTCCCGATCACTTTGATTGGTTGATTGTTGTCATTGTCTTCTTCTAGTTTGGGACTACCTGTGTATCCAGGTAGAGCGATGTTAGGGGTCAAAGAAGACCTTCGACCTCTGAGTGTGTAGCAGTCACAGACAGACTAGTTATTGAAGAACAAGGCCAACCTTGAAACAGAGCGACCGAGATAGAAACATAATTAGAATTATGACTGATTTCCCATTATGAAATCCTTCCACTATTTTCACAACACACCCAGGAATACACCCCACCTTGTTGACACACACACACACACACACACACGCCTCACCATGTCGGGGTCCATGGGGGGACATTTCCAGTTAAAAAGGTAATACTGCAGGTTGCCGTCTCCGATACCAAATTTGAGCTTCTCCAGAAACACCTTGTTCTCCATCAGGTCCAGAGCATTAAACACATCAAAGCCTTTCTGTGGGACAAA